>NC_071388.1:97216365-97516154 GCF_022682495.2 Desmodus rotundus
CGGGGAAAAGGAGGTCTTTCCCAATAAATGGTAATAAAACAATTAGATATCCATGTGCAAAACCCCAAAACACAAAAAAGCTTTGATTCCTATTCCTACTTCAATGTAGTCCCAGCAAAAAACCCAACAGGTGTGTGCTTGTGTGTGTATAAATTGAAAAACTGATTCTAAAATTAATCTGGAAATGTGAAAGGGCCAAAAGCACTCAAGACAAATGTGAAAAAATAGAACAAATACACACTAACAGATATAAAAACTTACTATAAAGTTGCAGTAACTAAAGAGTGTGATATATTCTCAATGACAAACAAATATGTCATTGTTATAGAATGGAGTCCAGAAATTAAATCACAGATAAATATCATCTCATTAAAACAAAGATGACACTGCAGTGTAATTGGGGAAAAATGGTCTTTTCAGTACATGGTGTTGAGTCAATTAGTCATCTGGAAAAAAGTGCCTTGATTCCTATTTCACACAACAAATGAAAATCAATCACAGACGTTAAGTGTGAAAGGTGAAACAATAAAACTTTTACACAGAAACATAAAAGAATATTTTCATGACCTTAGGTAAGCAAAGATTTTACTTATTATTTTTTAAATGTATTTTATTGATTACACTATTACAGCTGTCACATTTTTCTCCCCTTTATTCCCCTCGGCCCTGTACCCCACATCCCATCATCATTCATTCCCCCACCTTAGTTCATGTTCATGAGTCATACATGTAAGTTCTTTAGCTTCTCCATTTCCTACACCATTCTTAACCTCCCCGTCTATTTTGTGCCTACCATTTATGCTTCTTATTCTCTGTACCTTTTCCTCCCTTCTCCCTCTTCCCCTTCCCTGTTGATAACCCTTCATGTGATCTCTATTTTTGTGAATCTGTTCCTGTTCTAGTTGTTTGCTTAGTTCATTTTTGTTTTTTTAGGTTCAGTTGTTGATAGTTGTGAGTTTGTTGTCTTTACTATTTGTAGTTTTGATCTTCTTTTTCTTAGATAAGTCCCTTTAACATTTCGTATAATAAGGGTTTGGTGGTGATGAACTTTAACTTGCCCTTATGTGGGAAGCACTTTATCTGCCCTTCCATTCTAAATGAAAGCTTTGCTGGATAGAGTAATCTTGGATGTAGGTCCTTGCCTTTCATAACTTGGAATACATCTTTCCAGCCCCTTCTTGCCTGCAAGGTTTCTTTCGAGAAATCAGCTGACAGTCTTATGGGAACTCCTTTGTAGGTAACTGTCTCCTTTTCTCTTGCTGCTTTTAAGATTCTCTCCTTCTCTTTAATCTTGGCTAATGTAATTATGATGTATCTTGGTATGTGCTTCCTTGGGTCCAACTTCTTTGGGACTCTCTGAGCTTCCTGGACTTCCTGGGAGTCTATTTCCTTTGCCAGATTAGGGAAGTTCTCCTTCATTATGTGTTCAAATAAGTTTTCAACTTCTTGCTCTTCCTGTTCTCCTCCTGGCACCCCTATGATTTGAATGTTGGAATGTTTAAAGTTGTCCTGGAGGTTCCTAAGCCTCTCCTCATTTTCTGAATTCTTGTTTCTTCATTCTGTTCAGGTGGAATGTTTATTTCTTCCTTCTGCTCCAAATCATTGATTTAAGTTCCAGTTTCCTTCCCTTCACTGTTGGTTCCCTGTACATTTTCCTTTATTTCACTTTTCATAGCCTTCACTTTTTCCTCTATTTTGTGACCATATTCAACCAGTTCTGTGAGCATCCTGATTACCAGTGTTTTGAACTGTGCATCTGATAGGTTGGCTATCTCTTTGTTGCTTAGTTGTATTTTTTCTGGAGCTTCGACTTTCTTTCATTAATGCCATATTTTTTTGTCTTGGTGCACCTGTTATGTAGTAAGAGGCAGATCCTTAGGTATTCCCTAGGGTGGGGCAACTCACACTGTAGCGCTGTATGTGAGGGAAGTGTCCATGAGGGAACAATGCTGCTCTCTTGGCTCTTAACTGGCTTTCAGTCACTTCCCCCACTACCCACAAGCAAATTGGGCCCTTCTGTTGCTGATTCCCAGGTGGTAGAGTTTATATATGTTCTAGGACCCTGTGGGTTTCTCCAACAAACTCTCCTGTGAGGTTGGAAGTTTCTCCTGATGCTGTAACCCCCACAGGTTTTTTTCAGTCAGAGGTTTTGAGGCTTCATTTCCCTGCACTGGAACCCTGGGTTGCATGGTCTGTCTTGTTCCCCAGTTGTTCCTTCCAGTTTATCCACATGGAAATGTGGGACCACCTGCTCTGCCAGCTGCTGCCTTGCTCACTCCAGTGCTCCAGCCACTGCATTGCTATAAGTCCTCACCACCCTGGCTGCCTATCTCCACCCCTCCTACCAGTCTGGATGAATGTTTCTTCTTTAACTCCTTGGTTGTTGGATTTGCACACAGTTCAATTTTCTGGCACTTCTGGTTGTTTTTTTGTTTTTAAATTTGTTGTTGTCCTTCTTTTGGTTGTGTGAGGAGGCAAAGTATATCTGTCTATGCCTCCATCTTGGCTGGAAGTCCAGTAGACAAAGATTTTATTAAATAAGACAAAAAATGCCAATAATAAAGGGGAAAATGAGAAATTAGATCACATTAAAATTAAGAACGTCTATTCACCAAAAAACCCCAAACAAACAACAAAAAAACCCCACAAAAAACCAAACAAACCACACATTAAAGTAGTGAAAACGCAGGCTGCACATTGGTAGAAGACATCTGCACTATAGCTATATGTAACAGAAGACTCAGAGCTACGACACATAAAGAAATCCTAAAAAATCAATAAGAAAAAGACAACCTAACAGAAAAATGAGAAAATAATGTGAGCAGGCACTTAATATGAGGATTTTCAAATGATTAATTAACACATGAAACAGTATTCAACTTAATTGGTCATCAGAAAAATGCAAATTAAAATCTCATGTGATACTATTACACACATACCAGAAAAGCTAATATCAAGAAGATTGACATTACTAAGTGGTGATAAGGATTTGAAGCAGAGAATTCATATACTGCATACACACACACCTATTTTTTGAAAATGGTTTGATAGTATCCTCTAAAGCCGAACACACCTATGACCCAGGATTTTCATTTCGGCTATATACTGAAGTAGTTAGTTCTACTAACAAATGCATATGTATATTCACTAAAAGACAAGTGCAAGAATGTTCTTAGCAGCACTATTTATAGTAACTCAAAACTGAAAACAACCCAAATGTCCATCAACCATAATGGATGAATAAAATATAGTATATTCATACAATGGAATACTCCACAGCAATGATAATGAAAGTGAAACTACATGTAGCCACATGGGTGAATCTCACAGATAATAAATGCTGAGCAGAAGAAGCAAGACACAAAAGAGTTCCTACTTTGGTTCTATTTATATAAAGCTCAAAACCTGCCAAAACTAAGTTAGCATGTTAGGAATTATGAAAGTGGTTATCCTTTCAGCAGGAAGAGACTGGGAAGGAGCATGATGGGCAATTTTGGGTTCTAGTAATATTCTGTTCCTTGATCTGAGTGCTGGTTATGTGGGATATTCATTTATATACCTTTATGCATGTATGTCATGCATTAATAAAAAATGTACACAAAAATAAGTGTAAAATAGGCCCTGACCGGTGTGGCTCAGTGGATTGAGTGCTGGCCTGAGAACCAAAGGGTCGCTGGTTCGATTCCCAGTTAGGGCACATGCCTGGGTTGCAGGCCAGGTCCCCAGTGGGGGGGGGGCGGGTGGTGAGAGGCAACCACACATTGATGTTTCTTTTCCTCTCTCTCTCCCTCCCTTCCCCTCTCTCTAAAAATAAATAAATAAAATCTTTAAAAAATATAAGTATAAAATGACAGTGCAAAAGGTTGACACTGTAAGCACAAAGAAAAAATATTAAGTGCTTACTCTGTGCTGAGAATGGTTCCAAGTGCTTTACATTTTTAATTTATTTAATCTTTACAAGTTGAGTGAATAATACAACTTAAACCAGAAATTAATACTATAGATCTTTAAAAAGGCAAAAAAAGTAGCCATTAGGACCATAAGGTAATTTTTTGGATAAAGATTGATAGTACAGCCAAACTTCTTATAGGAAATATCAACACAAAAGACAGAGATACAAATAATGTGTATCCTGGATTGGAAGGATATTATCCTTCCATTATTAGGGTTGGAAGGGGGACATAACTACAGAGTAAGTTATTTAAGAACCATAAGAAAATACTGTGCATATCTTTTTATCCTGTATTTTAAAAATAGATTATATAATTTTTAAGGAAAATAAAAATTACCAAATTGGTTTCAAGAAGAAATAGCAACTCTGAATATTATAATAACTATAAATATTACTTGGTAAAAGAAATTCTTATAAGAGTACCATGCCTAAACAGTTTTACAGATAATTTTGCCACATCTTTAAAATACAAACAAGTTCTGTTTTATGCAAATTCTTCCAGCAAAGAGAAAGAGAGAATGGAGGTTAATTATTTCATTTTATGAAACTAGTATAGCCTTGATTTGAAAACTGAGTAAGGATAATACTAGAAAGGAAAATTATGGGGCTATCTCACATATGAAGAATATGCAAAATTCTAAATAAAATACCAGCAATCAAACCTTGCAGTATTTGGAGGACTTCTGGTCAAGATGGTGGTGTAGGCAGACATGGCTCACCTCTTCACACAACTACATTAAAATTACAGCTAAAATATTAGAACAACCGTCACTCAGGAATATCAGAAATCAAGCTGAATGGAAGTCTTAACAACCACAGAATTCAAGAAACCACATCCTTCCAGACTGGTAGGAGCAGCACAGACAGAACGGTCCCTCACCCACGTGGATAAAAATTCAGGAGTGATATCTTAGGAGCAAGGAGTCCCAACCCAACACCAGGCCCCCCAGCCTAGTTCCTGTGCCAGAAAGATAAGTCCCCACAACTTCTGGCTGCAAAAACCAGTGGGGATTGAGTCAGTAGAAGAAACTGCTGGAGCCCCAAGCAGTTCCTCTTAAAGAACCCACACACAGACTTACCTACTCAGACTTACTACTCTCTCTGAGCTCTAGCACTGGGGTAGCAGCTTGAAAGACACCAGTGGTATATAGGGAGGAACTGAAGTGTCTGGCATCAAGGCAAGCAGAGACCATTGTCCCTTTGTAACCCTCCCCCCACAGAGCCAGTAAGCTGGTGCCATATCTGAGACTCCAACAACCTGGCCAACACTATGTGACCCACCTTGGAGATCCCCAGAGGCCCACAGAAGCTGCTTTTCCATAAGAATGGCTGGTCTTGTCTCCTAAATCCTGTAAAACCAGCCACAGCTGGTTTCAGTGAACCCTCTGGCAGCCAGATTAGAATCATAGCTTGGCTTTGCGTAGGAATCTCCAAGCCTAGCACAAGTAGCAGCCATCTCAGATTGCTTTATAGCTCACACAGGGTGCCCCAGGAAAAATACAGGTCGGGGCTAACTTTGGCCTGCACCACCTAGGAAACCCAGGGACAGTGTAGCCAGTGGAGGGCTACAGACCACATCAGAGCATCACCACTCTGCCCCTGCACAGCTGATCCTTCTCAGAGGGTGGGGGTTGGTGGTCATAGTCACAGCCAGTTCTTGCATCTGACTGGCCTGGGTAAATCCCTCCCATTGACCTGCCAACAGCAACCAAGGCTCAACTACAAGAAGAGGGGAATACTCAGCCCATAAGAAGGGTGCACCTTGAGTACCCAGCTTGGGTGATAAGGGAGGCTGTGCCACTGGATCCTACTGGACACCTACTACATTAAGCCACACTACCAAGACACAGAGTCAAAGAAACTCTACTTAATACATAGAAACAAACACAGGGAGGCTGCCGAAACAAGGAAACAAAGAAACATGGCCCAAATGAAAGAACAGATCAAAACTCCAGGGAAAGAGCTAAACAAAATGGAGATTAGCCATTTATCAACTGCAGAGTTCAAAACACAGTTTATAAGGATGCTCAAAGAACTTAATGAGGACCTCAGCAGCGTAAAAAGGATCCAGTCAGAAACGAAGGATACACTAATTGAAATAAAGAACAATTTACAGGGAAAATTTACAGAGTAGACGAAGCCCAAGAATCAAATCAATGATTTTGAACATAAGGAAGCAGAACACAACCTTGGAGAATGGGAAGAAAAAAGAATCCAAAAAAATGAGGATAGTATAATCAGCCTCTGGGACAACTTCAAGAGGTCCAACGTTCATGTCATAGGGATGCCAGAAGGAGAAGAAAAAGAGCAAGGAATTGAAATCTATCTGAAAAAATAGTGAAAGAAAATGTCCCTAATTAGGTGAAGGAAATGATGTGCAAGTCCAGGAAGGACAGAGAGTCCCAAACAAGTGGATGCAAAGAGGCCCACTCCAAGACACATTATAATTGAAATGCCAACAGTTAAAGAGAGACTCTTAAAAGCAGCAAGAGAAAAGAAGTTAGTTACCAGATGGTTGCCAGATGGGAGGGGGAGGGGAGAATGGGTGAAGAGGTGAGGGGATTAAGAAGTATGAATCCGCAGTTGCAGAATAGTTGTGGGAAAGTAAAGTACAGTATAGGAAATGGAGTAGCGAAAGAACTTACATGCATGACCCATGGACATGAACAATGGTGGGGGGATTACCTGATGGAGTAGGGGGTGTTGGGTGAAGGGGGGCAAAGTGGGAAAATTCAGGACAACTGTAATAGTGTAATCAATAAAATATAATTAAAAACATCTTACAGTATTTAAAAAGATGACACCATAAACAAGTGAGTTAACCACATAAATTCAAGTTTAGTACAATATCAGGAAACCAATATAATTTACTATTTTAACAGAAAATGTAGGAAAAATGCTTTAATAGATGCTGAAAAAGTTTAATAACATTCAATACTTGTTTATGATGTAAACTCTAAATAAACGGATCAGAAGGAAATTTTAGTAATTTAATTAAAGGCATCTACATAGCCTTCAATAAATATACTAATAGTGAAACTTTAGAAGCTTTACCTTAATATCTAGAAAAAAACAATGATCCTTTCATCACCGCTATTATTTAGAAGTTCAGGGAAGATCTTAGCCCAGAGCTTACTGAGCTAGGCTACAACCCTTTCCCCCAGGTGACATTTTTGTATGTGATAATTATTAGGAAGTGCTCCTGACGTTTAGCACATAGGATGTGGTTTGAGGAGTAGGCTGGCATAGATACTAAGCATTTTGTCCTGCATGGGGCAGTGTCATACAAGAAGTAATTGTCCACTATGGCAGTAATAGTACTCTTGTTGAAAAATATTGAATCAATGCAGTAAGATAAGAGACAATAAATGAGTTTTAAAGATTAGAAAGAAGCAAAACTATCATTATATGCAGACAATGTAGTCATTTAAAAAGTCAAATGAAATAACAAATTATTACTACTAAGAACTTGAGTTCAACAAGGTAGTTGATTACGAAATCAGCATACAAAGATCAGTACCTTTCTTACATATGAACAATGTCTAATTAGAAATGATGAAAAATAATATTTTTAATAGCAACAAATAACAAAGTACCTAGGAAATCACTTAATAAAAACACATGCAAGGCAGTTGTGGGGAAAAATATAAATTGTGACCTTCTGCAAATTACTTTGATATGTCTTTGTATTTTAAAATATTGGTTTGTCTCTACAGAGCATATCAAGGTGTGACTATTCAATAATCACACAATATTTTTCAAATACTTTCCAGCATCTTATATGTAACTAAATAAAATGTCTTCTGGATGAATTACTAACAAGAAGCAGTGCAAGGCACAGCTGTGAGGCACATCTGGAGGGTGTTTCCTAATATTTTATCCTGTCATAACCTTAAATTTAAAGAGGACAGGAACTGAAAGGGAATAAGTTAAATACTGGTAGGTACATGAGTTTGTCCATGTGTTTATAAAATGTTTTTGCTTCACCCTTCAGGTCGAGGTCTTCCGGCAGGAGAAGCTGAGGTAGAGATGATAGAACGTGCCCGGGAGAAGCGTGCCTGGGAAGCCACTCTTCCCTCTCTGAGTGACATCTCCCAGTTTGAGAAGAGAAGGAAGATGATGGATGAGATGGAAAGGAAGGAGTGGGCTTTCAGAGAGCAGGAGATTGAAAAGTACGTTCTCAGTCACTCAGACAACTGCTCCTGTGCTGATTGGGGTAATGTTAATACTTGTCCTCTGTAAAGCAGTTCCCCAAATGTATTAGGTTTAAAAGTAATTTTCAGTCTGTAGAAATAGGAAATTGGGTTTCTGGTTCTTTCAGGGACAATAACACTATATATAGTTTTCTCTCTGTTGGTAAAAAAATGTATGATGCCCCTTTTGTGTGTGCAGTGCAGCATGGAGCCCAGATCTGAGCAGTTCCTCAAAGCACCTCTGATTCTTCTCGTCCCTTTTCTCTTCAGTCTCCAATCCAGACTGTCACAGAACCCCGCTGGCTTTGTGTGTCTTTTCAATTGTCCCTTTCAGTTTATTCCCAGTAGCCCTGTCTATAGGTCTTGGCCCGTTTCCTGTCCATCAAATAGCCTCCTAGCTGATCCTGTCTCTTATTCCCCCTGGTACTGGTTCACAGCCAGAACACCTTGGGTTCCATGTGTAGCTAATGGGGCATTTTCCATTTGAAAGCCAAACTGTGAAATTTCTTCAATTATGAAATGAGCTCAGGGCACATAAATAACAATATGCTGAGGTACATCTGGTTGAGTTTTCAATCATTTTAACTGATGTATTTTTATTAATGAGGTTTTTGTCCCTTGAATATGTAGGAATGACAACTCCCTAGGAAGGAGGGAAGGAAGGAAGGAAGGAAAGAAGGAAGGAAGGGCACTTACACCAAGTTTGTCATTTTTCCAGGCTGTGATGGGGCACTTTAGTGTTCATAACAATGCTACCAAAGCCCCTGGCAGCATGCTTACATATAAGAAAGTTAGGGACCAAGAGGCTCTGGAACTCAGTGTGGTCTGAATTCAAAATATATTGACCTTTTTGCAACACTTTCTCATTAACCCTGAATCAGGATTGGATGGTGTTTTGGTATAAGCTTGCTATTTAATACAAAATAGTGTTTAGAGCAAAGTAGTGTTTATACCCAGTCCTGTCTGCAAAAATTTAAATTTATTGCTGCAATTTATAGAACTATATCATTGTCAGAAGCACATTAAAAAACACTAACATTTTCCCTGGCTGGTGTGGCTCAGTGGATTGAGCACCAGCTTGTGAACCAAAGGGTTGCTGTTTGATTCCCAGATAGGGCACATGCCTGGGTTGTGGGCCAGGTCCTCAGTAGAGGGTGCTCCTGAGGCAACCACACATTGATGTTTCTCCCCCTCTCTTTCTATCTCCCTTCCTTTCTCTAAAAATAAATAAAATCTTTTAAAAAATACTAAAATTCTATCTGGCTAGAATGAAGACATCACCTGAGAAAGTGAGCACTTTGTAAAACTGAGGATAATTTTAATGAGTATGTTTTGTGTGTCTCCTATGTGCCAGGCTCTGTGCTGTGAGCTGGGGAAACAGGAATGAATAGGACATTGCTGTGCCCTAACAGAGCTTCTTATGGTCCACTGGGGTGGGGAGGGGAGGTGGTAGGGGTTGGGGCAAAAGACCTTCAGACCAACTCTCAAGTAGGGTCTATCAGGTGATGGGCTGCTCTATATACAAAGTATTAGAGGAACCCAGGCAAGAGAACCATCAGTTCTGTTTGCAGTGATGAAGATTTGGGAAAACTACTGAGAGAAGGTAGCCTCTGAGGTGGGTGTTGAAGAGTACGTAAGAAGCCATCAGGTAGATGACGGTATCAGTGATGATGATGCTGATCGTGATAATGATATATTCATAGAGCATGTATCACTTACAGAGTGCTATAGATCACTTATAGTGTGCTGGATCCAAATTCTGAATTAATAATTCCGAAAGTGTAGTCCAAAGACCAGCAGCATCAGCATGATCTGGGAACTTGTTAAAAATGCAAATTCTGAGGCCCAACAAACTGAATGAGGGGTTGGGTGCAGCCATCTGTGTCATACGAAACCCTCCAGGTGACACAATGCATGCTCAAGTTTGCGAGCTACTCTTCTAGCACGTTGTACACATTAACTCATTTAATGATCACAACAACCTAGTAGGATGGATACTATTACTACACTTATTTTATGACTGCAGAAATTGGGCTAAGTGATGAAGTTGAGAATTGGACCGAGGATTTCTAACTCAGAAGAAAAGGTGACTGTTGGGGTGTGGCTTAGTTTTTTAAATACCCCCCCACTTCATAACACTTGTTACTACTTCCTCACCCTCCCATCTGTATTCACTTTGAGAAGCTCCACCAGTGTGACATGTTAGCTCTGTCTTTAATACTTTTGAGTCAAACATTCAGCTTCCTCTGCTGAGGACTCACTTTTCTCCCTTGTCAACACGGCAAATCTCAACCCTTGTGTATCCTGAAGACTGCCACATCAATGACTGCTCCGGGGAAGCCTTCCCCCACCATCTTCCTCCTCCCCCCTGACCAACTGGGAATGGCGCTAGACATTGGTGCTCTGCTGTTTCTTCTCCCACAGAAATCCTTCCATTCTTCTGGTCTGGTATTTATCTCCTTGTGTTGGAAATGTTGGTTTATATGTGCACTCCACTAGAATAATGCTTCTTCAGAGGAGGTGCTTAGTCATATTCATCGATAATTGTTTGTCTGGCATATGGGGAGCACTTAATAAATATTTGGCAAATGAATGACTGAATAAATTACTGTATGAGCTTTGAAGTAGGAGTAAAATGTGTAAATATTGTACGAAGGAAAGTCTTGATAGCTATGTGGCACAAGGATTGAAAGGGAGAAAGACTAGACTACCAAGTAGAGTCCCAGTTAGGAGAGAGATGACAGACGTGAGCTAGGGAATGGACGCAAGAACCATTTTAGAGGGAAGAAGATTGAAGAGAATGCATAGATTTCTGGGGGAACAAAATGAGTGGGTTTTTTTTAGGATGTCAGGGGATAGCCAGAGGTTTAAATAGACAGAAATCCTGGTTCTGTCTATTTATCTGGAAATATGTGGGCTGGTCCTGACTGGTGTGGTTCAATTGGTTGGAGCCTTCTCCTGCAAAGCATAAGGTTGTGATTAGATTCCAGGTCAGGGCACATGCCGGGGTTGAGGTTTCAGTCCCCAGTCAGGGTGCATGCAGGAGGCAACCGACCCATGTTTCTCTGTCACATTGATGTTTCTCTCCCTTTATCCCTCCCTTCCCTACTCTCTAAAAATAAAATAAAATCTGTTTTTAAAAAGGAAATACCTGGGCTGAAGATAAAGGCTTTAAAGTCATTTGCACATGATTGTATACACACACACGAGCAAGGTAGCCCCGTGAGAACAAGGCAGAGGTAAGGGGAAGGGAAGCAAAGGTTGACTGAGAGCACCGATATGTGCCAGACACTGGCATTTGCACATCCACTACTTAAGATAGGATGCCACACCTCATTTTCTCTTCTCTCCTGTTTCTCAGCCCTCCAGCCACCGTGCAGCCTGGTATTGTGCATGAACATCCTGTTTATTTTGCCTCATCTGCCCGGCACACTCATCTTTGTCCTTCAGAACTGCACCTGTATATATTCCTGTTATATACTGCCACTTGACACTCTAGTTGTCACCCCCTGGCCCCCACTTGTCACACTTTGCCAGAGTGGTCTTTTTACAATATATGAATGTGATACCAGCCTAAACAGAAGATCCAGTTTATGGCAGGTGTTCATTCCCTCTCTCTCTAGTGGAAGACCCTATTTAAGATACCATCTACTTCTTTATGTTTTGTAATTTACTTGAAGGCTGCAGGAGATTCGTCTGGAAGTTCTAAAAGAGCTGCTGAAGAAACGTGACAAGAATCAGAATGAAGTGAACATGAAGCGCTTGAATGCCCAATGGTCTAAACTGCAGGAAGCAAAGGAGGCAAAACTGGCAAAAATTCACCGCACACATGTATCAGGTAATGGTGTAGTATGAACAATGAAGAGAATGGAAAGTTCGTTTTGCTTTGGATCTTCGATCAACCCTGATTTAACTGTGACATAATTCTATTTTGATCCTAGTGTTATTTAATAGGTAAGGGATGGAAGATGGAGTTATTTCTCAAAAGTATAAGAGTGGACAAAAATTCCTTACTAAGAAAATCAAGTAATGATGTTCCAGCAGGCAGTCAAGCTATTGACATAATGGGGGTGTGAGTGCGCGTGTGGAGATGTTTGGCCCTGGGTACAGGGTCCTGTTTCCCAACTGTGTTTTCATTACTGCCCCCAAAAGCGACATTCAGAGATCTTTTTTCCTACTCCCCCCTTCCCATGAAATTTTAATACCAGTTATACTGAATATTTATGTACAAGTATATCTGCACTTTATATATGAAGAAAGGAGTCAGTGGAAGATTAAGAATGACTAAATAAACATTTTAAAATAAAATTTAAATTGTTTTAACTTATTACCATACCACTTAACTTTATAGCTATATTTGTTAAGTAAGTTTTAATGTAATTGATTTACTTATAAAAATTGTAATGTATCAATTATATTAATATATGCAAATTAGCAATTTATATATGTAATAGCAATATAATGACATTTTAAAAATCATGCAAAATTGTCATTTTTCTAGCAAAAATAAATTTACAAAATTAAACTAATTCTTTAAAATTATTTTTAGGGGCTTTAACTTTTAACTTTTCTTGTTGTGAGAAAATAGCTTTCAACTTTAGCTGCATTTAGATAGTATCAACATATTTTTTTTCAGAACTTGACATATTCTAATTTATTCTAGTGTTAGCCAAGATGGGCAGGGATTATTAAAGAATCTGTAGTCTTCTCTTCCTTTAATTATTCTCCATTGAAAATGTACTTTTTTCAGTTACGTTGAGGTTCTTTCATTTATTTAACCAGCTTTTATTGAACACTTCCTCTTGTCCCAGAGCTTGGAACACTTTATAAAAGATTTGTGATGAGCACTAATGGAGAACACTAATTGATTCAGCTTCTGTCACTGCTGCCTGGGCCACAGATGACAGACTCTGTTTTCACTGTTACAGTCTTGCTGCAGTGAGTGGCCATCATAAAATTCATTCAGTTCAGCAGCTTCCCTGAGAATAAAACTAGAACTGGTTTACTAATCTGCACCTGGATCATTCAGGACAATATTTTGGAGATAGTCATGCAGGTATGTTTTATTGTAGCAATCAGAAAACTTGTGGGAAAAAGAAATAATATAGAAGGGAAGTTGGAGAGAAGAAATATCGTCCAGGACTACTCTGATTATGCATCACAGGTCTATGGACCTCTCTCTCGTCTTGGACGTTTCCCAGACAACAACTCAGAGGATTTTGTAGTAAAAAACCACTATCTCAACACCTATGAAGGTAAGCAACTTACATAATTACTAGTTCAGTGTAAGAAGCTTATCTTAGAAATATAAATTAAACATATAATTTATATATGTCCTGGGGAAGAGAGTCTTCCTATGCCTTGATATGAGTAGTACTTTACATCTTTTATGCTAGTGATTAGGGTTATCTATTGTAACACTCAAGTGGTAACGAAGTACACCACAGTCAGATTAGCTAAAGAAATATAATATTGCATAGTTCAATAGTTGTGAAATAAAAAGAAGTAGAAATTAAATATATAAAACATAGCAATTTAAAGGCTAAACAACAAATAAAAATACTTGCTAGTAGTAGCAATTAATATATTTAATATTATTAATAATGTGAGTTGATGCAAACTAATACAAAGTACTAAGACCCTAATAAATAAATGGATACACTATACAACACTTTACTAAGGAGTAAAGTCAATTAGCTACTAAACATTTAAACATGTTTAATGTCACTAATAATCAAAATTAGACAAAAATGAAATAGAAAACCTTTTATATCAAGTTCATGAGGTGAAATGTATAATAAAATTAGTCCTTTAGGAAGAAATACCACAAAACTAGTGGGTAAGCGGTTGGAAAACTGGGGGTTAAATTCATGAAGAGGACTATTTCTGTTATAAAGTTCAAGAGAGACTTTTATCTAAATTATTTAAATTTCCTTTGACAAGTTGAAGTATCACACGGTCAAGATCATGAGTTGAAGGTCACAATGCTGAACCTGTAGCTCTGGCTCATGGTCGCCAGAGCAGAACGCAGTCAGTTGGCCTACGTGCACTTCAGAAGGTGGTGCCATGGATCACATGACCATTAATGTTCTGTTGACTATGATTGTGGAATTTATTTTTTTTGTAGGGCAATGTTTTCATTTTAGAACACACTTCTCATTTTTTTAGTATAAGCCCCTGAACACATGAGTTTATACATAAATCTGCTTTATACTTTGGGGACAATTCAATTATATGAGATATACTTTATCAATAATTCTAAGTGAGACCACTTGGCAAACAGCTATTAAAATTAACAGTATGGTTTCAAAATGCTAAATTTAAGCATAGACACTAAAAACATGTACTTTCTTTCTATAGGATTAGTCGAACTTGAGTCATGTCTCCCAGAGTTTGTGACACAACCCCGAATCAGACCTCCAAAACCTAAAGTCATTACCACCAAGGCTGGTTTTCTGAAGAGGGCTGCAAGGATGGACCATGAGTTGGCAGAGGTTCATAAGGTATAATCCTTATCTGGGAGACAAGATACTTCTAGTGGAACTTTTGCAGAGAAATACTAAACTCCAAAAACTGTACTTTGTCTTGGGCAGCAGTGCCCAGTAGTTCTGAACACACTGCTCTCCATTCCTCCTCTCCTCTCTCTAGACTCTGTCTTCTGGAGGTTGCCTGTGCTGTGTGATGCTGAACCGGCGTGTGTTCTCCACTCATTTTAAAACACAGAAAGACCTCTTGGAGGTTGTTCTTTTCATTTGCAGAAGCCATGTTACACTCTAAAAGTGGTTCTTACTTTGAAGCTACATAAATTTGACATGACATTAAGGTGTAGCAAGTTTCTAGTTTAGGAATTACTACTGGTTTTAGATTATAATAGGCCTCATTTTCTTCCTTTTAGATTTGTTACCAGGGCATCATGAAGGAAGGGAGTCATGTTCAACCCCTCTCACATCTAGTTTAAAACTTAACTAAATGAGAAAGCTTGATGGTTATCCCCATAAACCAACTCCACAGCATCCACCAGCTGGGCTTTTTATTTGTTAATTGGACGATAGGTGTACTGACTCAGATACTTCAGAATTTGTGTTTGTGATAGTGGTGCTCAGCCTTCATCATGCATCAGGATCCCTTGGATGCTTCTAAAAATATGTTGCTGGGTCCCATCCCCCAAGTTTCTGATTCAGTAGGTCTGCGGTGGGGCTGGAGTATTGGCATTTGTGACAAGTTTCTGGGTCATGCTGTTGCTGCAGGAACCACACTTTGAGACTCTTTGGTTTATGACATTCTCATCACTGGTCTATGCATGCTTGTTCAGACGGTTTTAGTATGAGAATAACAATCCATGGGAGCCCATACTCAAGATAAAAATTCAGACCTTGACAATCATTTACGTGTATCTATGTGGTTCTTTCCTAACTCATCCTTCATTTACCTGTTCTGAACTCTTGTGTTCATTATTCTCTCACTTTCTGTAAGATTTTTTTTTTGTAGCTACTCCTTAATAGGGTATGGTAGTTCCCTTCCATTTTCAATCTACTCAAGCTTTAAATCATGGGCTTATGTTGGTTTTGTCAAACATTTTATCTGCATTTATTGAGGTAATTATGTATTTTTTCTTTTTAAAATGATTGCATTAAGGAACAGTTATAGGGTTTTTTTAAACAAATGATAATTTATCCTTACATACCTTGGATAAACCTAACTTGGTCAAGGTGTATTATCTTATTTTTAATACATCGTTGGATTTGATTTATTAATATGTTGTTCAGAATTTTAATTCTATATTCATGGGTAAAATGGCCTCATTTTTCTTTCTCATTTTGACTGTATATGACATTGGTGCCAGAATTATTCAAAATGTACTGGGGAGTTTTCTTTCTTTTTTACTTTTGAAAAGAGTTTAAGTAAGTTTGAGATGATCTATTTCTTCAGTTTGGTTGATTATTTATATAAAATTATCTGAGACATGTTTTCTTTGTGGGAAATTTTTAATCATTCTTCAATTTTCTTTCAACTTAGAACTTTCTACATTGTTTTAGCAAATTATATTTTCTTTACAAATTCCATTCCACCTCATTTTTCAAATGTTTTGGAATATGTTGTTGATAGTATTATTTTATAATTCTTTTAATGTTTGTTTTATCTATAATCATGTCCACTCTCCATTTTCATTCATACCTTTATTTATTTGTGCTTTACTTGTTTTTCCATAATCAATTTTACTATATGCTCACTTATTTTATTGTTATTTCTTCAAACAATGAAATGTTTACTTTGTTGATTTTCTTTATTATACATGTGTATTTCAATTGCATTAATTCCCATTCGTATTTATTATATCTTTCCACTTTCTTTGGGCTTGTTTTATAGTTTTTTTCCTAACTTAAAGTAGACATGTGGTTCATTAATTTTCAGTCACATATCAATTTTATATGAGTATGTATGTATTTATACAATTTATATAAGTATTTAAGGTTAAACATTTCCTTCAAAAACACTGCTGTTGGTTCTGTTAATTAGTTTTGACATATAGTATTTGTCATTTTTGTTAATGTTTAATTTTTAAACATCCATTATGGTTTTTGAACCTGTGAGTATTTAACAGCATATTTTTAAGTTTCCAGACATGCAGGAATTTTAACTCATTTTCTAGTTAACTCCTCATTCAATTGCTCTCTGGCTAGGGATCCTAGTGACATTGCTGTCATTCATTTCACTGATCCATATGCTACAATCACCCAATACATTCTTACTATTAATCATTTACCAGTTGTCTTTTTAAATAAATTAAAAGTAAGAAAAAATATTTTTTTTACCTTTATTCATTCCTTCACCATTCCCTCTTCCTTTATATAATAGATCCACATTTCTGACATATGTCATTTTTCTCTTGTCTGAAGAACTTATTTGCAGGGCATTTTTGCTGGCAATGAATCCTTCAGTTTATGCCTGTCTCAGGAAGTCTTTATTTCTCCTTTACACTTTTTTGGAGATATACTTCACATACCATAAAATTCACCCTTTTAAATTATACAATTCAGTTGTTTATAGTACACTTACAAGATTGTTCAACATCACCACGGAATTTTCAGTCACGATGGTGTAATAGGTAAACACGGCTCATGTCCTCACACAACCACATCAAAATTACACCTAAAATATAGAACAACCATCGTTTAGAACCATCAGAAATTGAGTTGAATGGAAGTCTAACAATTACAGAATTAAAGAAACCACACCCATCCATATTGGTAGGAGGGGTGTAGATGTGGAACAGGCTGGTCCCACATCCATGTGTGGTAGATAAAAATTTGGGAGGCATATCTCAGGAGTGAGGAGTCCCAGCCCCGCACCAGGTCCCATAGCCCAGGGTTCCAGTGGCAGGAAGCTAAATCCCCATAATTTCTGACTGCAAAAACCAGCAGGCATTGAGTTGGTGGAAGAAACTTCTGGAGTCCTAAGCAGTTCCGTTAAAGAATCCACACACAGACTTACTCAGACTTACTTCCTCTAAGCTCCAGCACCAGGGAGTAGCTTAAAAGGCACCAAAGAGGAACTGAAGTGTCTGACATCAAAGAGGGAGCTAGGGGACAGCTTTCTCCCAGACAGAAAGGCAGGCAGAGGCCATTGTCTCTTTTCTGAGCCCTTCCCCCACAGAGTCACTGAGCCAGGAGGGGGTTGCCATATCTGAGGCTCCATCAACCTGGCAAACACTGTTTGTCTCGCCCTGGAGATGCCCTGAGACTCTGTCCCACCCAACTTATGGGCACACCAAACTGTTAACCATGATCTTTCTATATGAATGGCTTCTCTTGGCTCATGCTTCACAATTTCCTAAATCAAACAAGCAACAGCTGGCGTCAGTAAGCCCCCAACCCCCATACTGCTGGATACTTAGCCCCAGGCCTGGCACTAGCAGCAGCAGCTAGCCTAGGTTCACAGTTTGGCTTCACCTGGGAATCTCCAAGCCCAGCACAAGTAGCAGCCATCTCATATTCCTTTAGAGCTCATGCAGGGTGGCTCGGGGCAGAACACAGGTGGGGTCTGACTTTGGCCTGCACCACCTGGGAAAACCCAGAGCCTGTGCACCCAGTGAATAGCTACTGACCACATTAGAGCACCACCACCCTGCCTCTGCACAGCTGATCCTCCATGAAGGGCATAGATTGTCAGTGGTCACAGTCAGTCCTTGCACCTGACTGGCCTGGGTAAATCCCTCCCATTGACCTGCCAATAATAATCAAGGCTCAACTACCAGAGGGGGAAGTACTCAGCCCATACAAATGGTGCACCTTGAATACCCAGCATGGAAATACCTAATCAGGGAGGTTGTGCCACTGGACCCTATATTAGGCCATGATACCAAGACATAACAGAGAGTCATAACATCTCTACTTAATACATGGAGACAATCACAAGGAGGCTGCCAAAGCAAGGAGACAAAGAAACATGGCCCAAAGGAAAGAACAGATCAAAACTCCAGGAAAAGAACTAAACAAAATGCAGAGAAGCAATTTATCAGATACACAGTTCAAAGCACTGATTATAAGGATGCTCAAGGAACTTAGTGAGGACCTCAACAGCATGAAAAAGCTTCAATCAGAAATAATGGATACACTAATGGAAATAAAGAACACTTACAGGTAAACAACAGTAGAGTGGATGAAGCCAAGAAATAAATCAGTGAGTTGGAACATAAGGAAGCAGAAAAACCCCCCAAAACAACCAATCAGAACAACAAGAAAGAATAATCCAAAAAAACAAGGATAATTTAAGCAGCCTCTGGGACAACTTCAAGTATTCCAACATTTATATCATAGGAGTGACAGAAGGAGAAGAAAAAGAGCAATAAATTGGAAATCTATTTGAAAAAATAATGAAAGAAAAATTCCCTAATTTGGTGAAGGAAATAGACATGCAAGTCCAGGAAGCACAGAGAGTCCCAAACAAGTGGATGCAAAGAGGCCCACTCCAAGGCATATCATAATTAAAATGCCAAAGGTTAAAGATAAAGAGAGAATCTTAAAAGCAGCAAGAGAAAAGCAGTTGGTTATCTACAGGATAATTCCCATAAGACCAATAGCTGATTTCTCAAAAGAAACTTTGCAGGCTTGACGTGATTGGCAAGGAATATTCAAAGTAATGAAAAGCAGGGACCTATAACCAAGATTGCTCTATGCAGCAAAGCTATCATTTAGAATTGAAGGGCAGATAAAGAGCTTCCCAGACAAGAAAAAAACAAAGGAGTTCATCATCACCAAACCACAATTATATGAAAAGTTAAAGGGACTTATTTAAGAAAAAGATCAAAACTATGAACATATAAACAATAAAATGGCCAAAAAATACATCTCTACCAACTATTGAATCCAAAAAACAAACTAAGCAAATAAGAACAGTGACAAAATCATGGATATGGAGAGCATTTTGATGGTTGCCAAATGGGAGGGGTTGTAGAGGAATGGGTGAAGAGGTGAGGGGATTAAGAAGTATAAATAGATAGTTACAGAATAGACTTGGGGATGTAAAGTACAGCATAGGGAGTGGAGTAGCAGAAGAACTTATACATATGACCCATGGACATGAACAATGGTGTGGGGATTGCCTGAGGGAGTAGGGAGTGCTGAGTAGAGGGTGAAAAAGGGAGAAAAAATCAGGATAACTGTAATATCGTAATCAATAAGATATAGTAAAAACCCCCCACATCACCACTATCTAATTCCAGAACATTCTCATCATCCCCCAAGAAACCCTATACCCATTAGTAATCACTCCCAATTATCTTCTTTCCCTTAGACCTGGCAACCACTAATCTACTTTTTTTTTAATGGATTTGTCTTTTCTAGGCATTACATATAAATGGAATCATACAATGCATGTCTTTTTGTGTCTGGTTTCTTTCACTTAGCATGATGTTTTCAAAAGTTCATCCATGTTCTAGCATGTCTGAATATTTCATTATTTTTTTGGCCACATAGTATTCCATTACATGTATATACAAATACTGTTCATCTACTCAGCAGTTGATGGAAATTTGAATTGTTTTGTATTTTTTGTCTATTATAAATAATACTGCTGTGCACCTTCATGTACATATTTTTGTGTGGATTTATTATTTTCAGTTCTCTTGGGTCTATACCTAGGAGTGAAAGTGTTAGGTCCCATGGCAACTCTATGTTTTACTTATTGCAAAACTCTCAGACTGTTTCAAAAGCATCTACACTGTTTTGCATTCCCTACAGCAATGTATGGTAGTTCCAATTTCCCCACATCACTTTGCCATCACTTGTTATCATCCATCTTTTTTATTATTGCCTTCCTAGTATATGTGAGGTAGTATATGTCATTGTGGTTGTGATTTGATTTTGTCTAGTTATGGAGTTTTAGCATCTTTTCATGTCCCTTAGTCATTTGTGCATCTTGTGGAGAAGTACCGATTTAGCTATCCTTAGCTCATTTCTAAACTGGGTTGTCTTTGTATTATTTATTATAGACATTATTTTTAATGTATGTTTATTGATTTACAAGAGATCTATATATATTCTGGAGACTAGACCCTTATCAGATATATGATTTGCAAATTTTTTCCCGTTCTGTGGGATATCTTTTTACTTTCTTAATAGTATCTTTTGAAACACAAAAGCTTTAAATTTTGCTCTTTTTACTCTTAAATAATGATTTTACTAGGTGGAAAGTCCTACGTTAGGATTTTTTTCTTTCAACACTTCAAAGATTTCAGTCCATTCTCTTCTTGTATGCACCGTTTCTCGGTATAAGTTTACTATAATTATTGTCATTGTTCCTTAGTAGCTAAGGTGTGGCTTTCCTCTGACTCTTTAAAAATGTTTCTTTTTGTCTTTGGTTTTATTTAATTTAAATATTATATGCCCAAGGTAGGTGTTTTTTGTTTGTTTGTTTTTTAGGGATGAATCTTGCTTAGTTTTTGCTAAGCTTTCTGGGTCTGTGGTTTGGTATTTGTCATTAATTTTCCACTATTATTACTTCAGAAAATTCTCCTGCCTTATTTTCTCTTTCTTCTCTTTTGGTATTACAGTTACACACCTTATACCTTTTAATATTGTCTCACGTTCTTGGATGATTTGTTCTTTTTTGGATTCTTTTTCTCTTTGCATTTCAGCTTAGGAACTTTTTAGTGACTTGTCTTCAAGTTCTTTGATTCCTTTCTTGGCTGTGTTGAGTCTACTGGTGAGTCCATTGAAGGCATTCTTTATTTCTTTTACTGTGTTTTGAGTTGTAGGATTTCCTTTTGATTCTTTCTTAGAGTTTCTTTCTCTGTTTACATCTGTTCTTGCATATTCTCTACCTTTTCCATTAATACTCTTAACAGTAATATAGTTATTTTAAATTTCTTTCTGATTCTGTGTGTATCTGAGTCTGGTTCTGGTTATTGCTTGTCTCTTCAGGCTGTGTTTCTTTTCTTGCCTTTTAATTTTTTTGTTCATAGCTTGACATCTGTTATCAGGTAATAAGAACTGAGGCAAATAGCTGTAGAATGGGGTTTATAGTAATGTGGCTAGAAGTTGGGATGTGTTTAATGTTTGTTGTGGCTAATGGTGTTAGAGGATTCACATTATTTTATTGTCCTTGTTTTTATCTCTCCTTTTGGCTTGGGATGAGAATACATGGAGTCTATCAGTTTGAAATATAGGTTTGAATTGAAAAGAGTTCCTAAATGTAAATTACCATATTTTTTGAACCATAAGACGCACTGAACCATAAGACACACCTAGGTTTTAGAGGAGGAAAATAAGAAAAAAAAACCCTGCTCCACTGCACCCCCCCTCCCACCCACCCCCCTTTCCCAGCAAGCCAGGTAAGCTACATTGGGACTATAAGACGCACCCCCATTTTCCTCCCAAATTTGGGGGGTGAGGAAAGTGCGTTTTATAGTCCAAAAAATACAGTAGGCAATGTATCTTCTTAGAAACACTGGAAACTAGTGTTTCTAGTTTCATATCCTTCCAGAGATATTTTACATGAGCAAATATATGAGTATGTATAAATATATATGCATATGTGTATGTGTGTGTATTTATAAATATATGTCAACAAATAGGTACTTTTAAACTTTTATACAAATATTACTATAGAATATACGCTGTTCTGTCTGTGCTTTTTAACTTAATATATCTTGAGATCATTCCATATTGGTGTTATCAGGAAAGCTTTCTTCTTATTTTTTTTGCATGATATATCTTTGTATAAAGGTACTATAATATATCCAACCAGTCCCCTTTTGGTGGATGTTTATATTTTTCCCAACTTTTTAGTATTAAAAACAATGCTACAAAGAGTAATCTTATTTGCATATTATAATTTGATACATGTGTCAATAAAATTCCTAGGCATGGAATTGCTGGCCTACAATATATAAGCATTTATAATTTTGATAGATATTACCAACTTTTCTTACAGAAATGATATGCTAATTTCAGCAATGCATGAGTGTGCCTGTTTTCACACATCCTAACCGACATAATCCGTTATGAATGATTGGTTATAAATTGTTTCATGTGCTATTGCTGAGGGCATTTTAGTCTTGAGACACCTGAGTTTAGAATTATTCATTACTTTTTAGACTGCTGCTTGCTATTGATTTATTAGTTGTGGTTATCACAGAGCTATTATATATTTGCTGTCAGTTTCATTTTGAAGAAACCCAGAGGCTCTGTCACAACCACAGTAATTTCATTTGGTTCCAAATTTTACTTATAATTGGCATATTTTATTAATTTTAACTTTTAGCTTAGAATTATTGTTTTATCACTTATCTATTTTTTGTGGAAAAATAATGTAAAAATTGTTATGTGATAAAAAGTAACTAAGGTATGATTTTAAAATTATAGAGATCAGAATTTTCGATACTTTTAACTTAAAGTATCCCCCTATAACTGAAAATGGAGCCAATGAATAAAACCTTATGTTACACATAATTTTGGCAGAACTTCTGGTAATCAAAGTAACAAAAAAATTGTTGAAACAGAAACACACATACACTCTTTCACAAGGAAACAAATTTATTTTCAAGAATCTTGATGGCAAGCCTTCAGGGCTAAATGTAAAGCTCTTTCTTCACTTTCAGACAGTTGCCATTTAATGCTCTTCAGTTCCCCCATACAAAAAAAACATACCAAACATTTCAGTCATTTACTGCACAGAAAAATTTCCTATCGTGTAGGCAGTCATTTAAAATAGCAATGAGCTCATGTGGAAGAATAGGAGCTGGGTGTTTTGCTTGCATACACACATGACAGAACCTTTAAAAACTCAAAAAAATTTAAATTCCCCCAATTTTTGATTAAAATGGATACAACTAGAATATGTGCCATGTTTAGTCAGTGGTTAACTTATCCTTAGGAATATCCTGGCAACCCTTGGGAGCCACAAGCTCCTGGTTTGGACTTTCTTAGGCTGTCAGCATAGCCATAGAGAAGGTTATTTCTGAGTGACATTCAGATGTTTGGCCTAGATTTGGTAGTGGGACAAAATACAAAGGTAAGAAATGATGGTAATTAGTGTTTTTTCAGGCACTGTTGGATAAGAAGAATAAAGTCCTTGAACCAAAGAAACCTCTGCTCTTTCTTCAAAGAAAGCCAGTGCCTCAACCTCGGCTTCCCACTCCAACCTTGGAAATGACTTCCAATGTAAGTTTGAAACTTTTCTATGTAAAATGCTAAATTCAGCATTGCTGTCCATTCATTCTTAGGATATTTTGGGTTAAAAACAAACCTAATTTAACAGTGTTCACTTATGTTGCCTTTATTCTTATTTTCAAAGATCAAACACACAATCACAAAAGGAGCAAAATGAAATGAAATAAAATCAAACCCAAACCTTTTCAAGAATAAAAACACAAAGAATAAAACCTTTTCCCAAGAAAAACAAGCATCAGAAGGTATTCCTCATATATGTCCAATAAAAACAGAAGATTGAACGGTAATCAGTTACTATGACTATCTTCCCACATGGGGAAGCGGCCGATGACAGCTGGAGTCAGACAGGAACAACACATCAGAAAGTGAGCCGGACAGGCTGGCTTCTGAGAGCGGAGTGGCTCAGAGAGCTCGCCCTGACCAGGGCAATATCTTGCTTTCATAGATCACACTCAGCTTGAGCAAGGTGCCAAAGCTGACTAGGATTTAAAGGACTGACCCAGACTAAATGAACCCACGACAAACTGCTAGAGATGCCAAAATGCAAATTTAATGATTGATAGAGAGAAGTATAACTCCTGGTGGAACAGGATGTTCCTCTTGGTAGGTCAGCCCATTACCTTCCAATAGAGGGCAATTCTCACAAGAAGCCAGATTATATTCAGGAGGTTGTGCGTTGGCAGGAGATCTCACTAGCATGTCTGATGGGTCAGCTCTGTGGAGCAACTGGGCTGATCCCACTGCCTGGACAGATCCCACTTCTGGACAGCGCCCCCTTTTCACTGTGTGCTGACCACTGCCTATGGTTAACATGTTGTCTACCACATGTGTTAATGGCATTGGTTTTACTGTTGCTTTCTTTTGCATTCAGAGGTGACTTTATTAGATTTGCACACTCTGCTCTTTCTGCTTTTACACAGTTATTTAAGGTGATTTTTGTAAATGGCTAATCTCGTCCCCTATAGTCTGATTTTACCAGTTTTGCTAAATTCTTGTGAGAAGCACCTCACTCTAGACTCTGACATAGACTAGCTGTATTCTTTGCCTACTCATGATTGAGCATGAAAAAACTATTGCAAAAGGGATGTTATCAATAATGCTTTTTGCTTTAAGAGCGATTTTGCTGGAAAGGAGGGTAGAGAAATGAAAATTGCTTAAATTATAGTGTTAGTATGACAGTGGGTGAATGTTTTTCCTTTTGATATGATTTCTTAATGATATTTATGATGAAAAATGATGAATTTTAATAATTCTATAAGTAACATTTAAAATACTATATGTTCAATGAAGGTAGAGACCATCTTTTATTTCTCTTTAAATCCTTCTGGAATCTAGCATAGTCTCTTTTGCTTGATATAATTCTTCAGAAAAATATTTGATGCTGACTGCTGTGCTCAAGCTGCTTGATTTTCTCTTTGTTCTTTTAGGAAGAAGAAGATATAGAAATGGCTGTTCTCTACCTTCAAAAGTTACTCCGGGGCAGAGTCATTCAGAACATGGTGAGTAGGGTCCAAGCACTAGCCCTGTGCTTCTCCTTTGAAAATAGATTTATAGAATGCGTATGTGCTTGGTCCCTTGGGGTGAATTCATCCTACTGTCTGATGGAACTATACTCTTGAATTATCTACCGATTCCCTTCTCCTGCCATAGATTGTCTGGATGAGAGACAGTGTCAAGAAGAGAAATGACCTGCCTGCTGTTTGCTATAGTTGTAACCAAGACAGTGTGAAACTAATGTCTTCCTTGGAATTGCTAAGTCCAGCAATTTTCTTACCTGAATTTGACCATTAAAACATTACCAACCAAGTGGATTCCCTAATTTTCTACGAAGTCACACTACAATCATTCGAGCTTGCGAATCGCTGGCAATACCTGCATAATGAATGAAATAGCTAAATAATAACTGTAGTCTTGAATCTCCACTAAAACCCACATTCTACATTCTTTGCTCTACATATGTCATCTTATTTTTTTTCTACCAATTACCCTATTCTACAGGCAAGTAATGTAAGTCTGAGAGAGGGTATGTTATCTGTCAGCAAATTCAACTCTGGTCTTCCTGACTGTGAAGCCGTAGTCAGAGTATTTGTGCTGCCAGAGCAAGCACTCAATTTAAAAAGTGGAATGATATAAATCCCCCTAAATTTGTTTTCTCCCCAGACAGTTATAACTCTTAAGAGACTCAGTTATGAAGAATAAGTCCAGGGAAGCTGGGAGAGCATTTTGTGTTCAGCATCATTCCTTACTTCCCTCGTGGTGTTTCCGCAGGGGAGATGCCACAGCTCAGACAGCACATTGTGTGTTACAAACCAAGGGCAGATCTATTGGAAAAGAAAATATAGCCGTGAGATTCGCCACCCCCAGGTTTCTTAGGGAAGGAGGAGCCCAGGAAATAAAAGGAAGTTCAGGTTTGTTAATATGACCCTCTAGTTATCACCTTGTCTTTGAAAGGCATTTTAAGAAATTGAGTAAATAGCTAACTGATAACTAAGCTCCTCTGCCTGAGAAGCTGAAAGTGTAGAAAAGCGGGCTGACCTCGCTCTGTGGAACGTGCCTGCTCTGTGGTCCCAAAAAGCGGAGCAGAACCCGCTCTTGTAAGTCACTGCTTGCGAGTCCTAGTGTCTGACACAAGGGGTGCTAATTTGCAAGTGTATCTTTGATTTGATTTGATGCAGATGTTTGAAGGGAAAGAAAAGCGGCTGGAGTTGATTCAGGAGCTGCGCACCACCCACGCACTACAAGAAGATGAGAGGCTGGTGAGGAGAGCGGAGAAGCAAGTGATTCTGGCCTTACAGCGGCAGAGGAACTTGCATGAACACAAGGTTCTTTCCTTTTTTCTTGTTACGTTCATGTTACATTTTCTCCTTTGATTTTTTTAAATATATTTATTGATTATGCTATTACAGTTGTCCCATTTCCCCCCCACTCCATCCTGCCCACCCCCCTCCCTCCCACATTCCCCCCACATAGTTCATGTCCATGGGTCATACTTATAAGTTCTTTGGCTTCTACATTTCCTACACTATTCTTACCCTCCCCCTGTCTATTTTCCACCTATCATCTATGCTACTTATTCTCTGTACCTTTACCCCCCCTCTCCCCCTCCCATTCCCTTATTGACAACCCTCATGTTCTAGTTGTTTGCCTAGTTTGCTCTCGGTTTTGTTTTATGGGTGGTCGTTAATAACTGTGAGTTTGCTGTCATTTTTACTGCTCCTATTTTTGATCTTCTTTTTCTTAGGTAACTCCCTTTAATATTTCATATAGTAAGGGCTTGGTGATGATGAACTCCTTTAACTTGACCTTATCTGAGAAGCACTTTATCTTCCCTTCCATTCTAAATGATAGCTTTGCTGGATACAGTAATCTTGGATGTAGGTCCTTGCGTTTAATCTTGAGTAATGTAATGATGATGTGCCTTGTTGTGTTCCTCCTTGGGTCCAGCTTCTTTGGGACTCTCTGAGCTTCCTGGACTTCCCGGAAGTCTATTTCCTTTGCTAGATCGGGGAAGTTCTCCATTATTTGTTCAAATAAGTTTTCAATTTTTTGTTCTTCCTCTTCTCCTTCTGGCACCCCTATAATTCGGATGTTGGAACGTTTCAAGGTGTCCTAGAGGTTCCTAAGCCTCTCCTCATTTTTCTGAGTTCTTGTTTCTTCATTCTTTTCTGGTTGGATGTTTCTTTCTTCCTTCTGGTCCATACCATTGATTTGAGTCCCAGTTTCCTTCTCATCACTATTGGTTCCCTGTACATTTTCCTTTGTTTCTCTTAGCATAGGCTTCATTTTTTCATGTTTTTCGAACAGATTCAACCAAGTCTGTGAGCATATTGATAACCAGTGCTTTGAACTGTGCATCCGATAGGTTGGCTATCTCTTCGTCGCTTAGTTGTATTTTTTCTGGAGCTTTGAAGTGTTCTGTCATTTGGGCCATTTTGTTTGTTTGTTTGTCTTGGCGCGTCTGTTACTTTAAGGGGCGGAGCCTTAGGTGTTCACCGGGGCGGGGTAATGCAGGTGCTGCGCTGTGACGCTGTACGTGGGGGAGGGGCTGAGTGGGAGCAATGGCGCCCGCCTCACTCTCCTCCAGATTTGAATCTTTCACTCCGATACCCACAATCAAACTGGGCCACTCTGGTGCTGGTTCCCGAGTAAGTGGGCCTGTGCACACTCTAGGCCCCTGTGGGTCTCTCCAACAACCTCTCCTGTGAGGCTGGGAGTCTCTCCTGCTGCCGCCCCAACCCCCAGGGGCGCATTCAATCAGAGGTTTGAGGCTTTATTTCCCCGAGCTGGATCTCTGGGTTGCGAGGTCTGCCTCGCTGCCCGCCGTTCGTCCAGTTTATCTGTGGGCGAATGTGGTGCCGCAGGGTGCTACCTGCCGCTCTGCCTGCCCAGCTCTCCACCACTCTGAGTCCAGCCCTCTGGGTTTATCTGTGCAAATGTGGGGCTGCAGGGTCTTCTAGTGCTCGGACTGCCTGCGCCTTTTGTCCCACACTCCGCCAGTCTCAGTCCCGCCACAGCCACGTGAGTCCTCTCCACCCCGGTGCCCGCCTCCTCCCCTCCTACCAGTCTGGATGAATGTTTATTTTCTATTTCCTTGGTGTCAATCCCCCTTGCTGTTTGATTCTCTGTCAGTTCTAGTTGTGCGAGGAGGCGCAGTGTGTCTACCTATGCCGCCATCTTGGTTCCTCCTCTCCTTTGATTTTTATTATTGCATGAGCAACTTTATAATAATAAATGAATTGATGAAAAACATTCCCCAGTATCCCATCACCCTATCGCAGTCAGAATTTTTAAACAATGCTGCTCCAGTCCATAATCAGAATGGGCTGTGCTTCACTGAACTGAATATGATCTTATATTCATTATTTCTAAAAAGGAAGGAAGGAAGGAAGGAAAGAAGGAGGAAAAAAAAATAAACCTACACTTGAAAAGGTTTTTCCCTTTCAATTTTTCTTAAACATTTGGTGACTATACTATATTTCAGTTAGTGAGAGCTTAGCTGAATGAATAGTAATAAAAACAATAAGGAAAAAGTGAGAAATGAAATTTATTTTTAAATATCAGCCCTTATGTATGAGCTTTGGGGCTGTACATAGCTCATGCTGGTCAAACTGTGTATTAAAGGTGTGAATACCTCATGATATTCTGTGACTTTTCTCATGACCTGTACACTCT
Source organism: Desmodus rotundus (assembly GCF_022682495.2). Classification (NCBI taxonomy): domain Eukaryota; kingdom Metazoa; phylum Chordata; class Mammalia; order Chiroptera; family Phyllostomidae; genus Desmodus; species Desmodus rotundus. The sequence goes on from NC_071388.1 coordinate 97,245,354, forward strand.
GCCCACCTAACAACAGCTGCTAATCGCAGCTCTCACCCAACAACTGTAAATGTTTTCCTATTCCCTTCTGGTGTTCATCTCTATATATACAATTTTTAATGTTAACTGCAGTGTGGATACACTTTTCTACCTCTGCCCTTTATCTGTTAATCAATGTGAAAAAGAATCAATCTGCAGTGTTTGGTGTCATAAGAAAGTAAACTTATAGCCAAGTTAATGGGACTCGCCTTTAGTAACACACATAACTCCCGTGCTGTGTGGAATTGGACACAGGCAGTAAGCAGCTTAGAAATGCGCACAGCTTTATTCCTTTTACATGACAGCAGGACTAGGTGGCCGCCGAGTTTGGGGGACCTTGTGTGAGGGAGAGAGGGAGAAAGCCACAGGCTCTGAGACCCCACAGAGGGACTAGAGAAAGAAGAAGGGAATATGGACACTGGAGTCTCTGAATCCAGACTCAGAGAGGCCTGGGTGTGATGGAAACAGGGCTGCACTTTTCTGTTCAGACAGACAGCAAATGCCCTGGGAGCACCAGGTCCTGGATGGGAAAATGCCCTCTTTGGCCTTTGGAGGTTTTATTTTTTGTTTGTTTGTTTTTGTTTTTTAAATATATTTATTGATTATGCTATTACAGTTGTCCCATTTCCCCCCCTTCACTCCACTCCATCCTGCCCACCCCCTCCCTCCCACATTCCCCCCCTATAGTTCATGTCCATGGGTCATACTTATAAGTTCTTTGGCTTCTACATTTCCTATACTTTCTTACCCTCCCCCTGTCTATTTTCTACCTACCATTTATGCTAGTTATTCTCTGTACCTTTCTCCCCTCTCTCCCCCTCCCACTCCCCTGTTGATAACCCTCCATGTGATCTCCATTTCTGTGGTTCTGTTCCTGTTTTTGTTGTTTGCTTAGTTTGCTTTTGTTTTTGTTTTAGGTGTGGTTGTTAATAACTGTGAGTTTGCTGTCATTTTTACTGTTCCTATTTTTTATCTTCTTTTTCTTAGATAAATCCCTTTAACATTTCATATAATAAGGGCTTGGTGATGATGAACTTCTTTAACTTGACCTTATCTGAGAAGCACTTTATCTTCCCTTCCAATCTAAATGATAGCTTTGCTGGATACAGTAATCTTGGATGTAGGCCCTTGCCTTTCATGACTTGGAATACTTCTTGCCAGTCCCTTCTTGCCTGTAAGGTCTCTTTTGAGAAATCAGCTGACAGTCTTATGGGAACTCCTTTGTAGGTAGTTCCTACAAAGTAGGAAGTTCCTACAACTGTGTCCTTTTCTCTTTCTGCTTCTAAGATTCTCTCCTCTTTAATCTTGGCTAATGTAATTATGATGTGCCTTGGTGTGTTCCTCCTTGGGTCCAGCTTCTTTGGGACTCTCTGAGCTTCCTAGACTTCCTGGAAGTGTATTTCCTTTGCCAGATTAGGGAAGTTCTCCTTCATTATTTGTTCAAATAAGTTTTCAATTTTCTGTTCTTCCTCTTCTCCTTCTGGTACCCCTATCATTCAGATGTTGGAATGTTTAAAGATGTCCTGGAGTTTCCTAACCCTCTCCTCATTTTTTGAATTCTTGTTTCATCATTCTGTTCTGGTTCGATGTTTCTTCCTTCTGGTCCACACTGTTGATTTGAGTCCCAGTTTCCTTCCCATCACTATTGGTTCCCTGTACATATTCCTTTGTTTCTCTTAGCATAGCCTTCATTATTTTCATCTAATTTGTGACCAAATTCAACCAGTTCTGTGAGCATCCTGATTACCAGTGTTTTGAACTGTGCATCTGATAGGCTGGCTATCTCTTTGTTGCTTATAGTTGTATTATTGCTGGAGCTTTGATCTGTTCTTTCATTCGGGCCATTTTTTTTTTCTTTGTGCACCTGTTATGTAAAGGGGTGGTGCCTTAGGTGTTCACCAGGGTTCGGTAATGCTGGTTGCTGGGCTGTGACGCTGTACATGGGGGAGGGGCCAAGAGGGAGCAAGGGTGCTTACGCCACTTTCTGCCGGATTTCAGCCACTCCCTCTGCTACCCACAATCAAATTTGGACCCTCTGGTGCTGATTCCCAAGTGGGTGGGCTTGTGCACGCTCTAGGCCCCTGTGGGTCTCTCCAACGAACTCTACTGTGAGGCTGAGAGTTTCTCCTGCTGCCGCCTCAATCCCCACGGGCGTTTTCAATAAGATGTTTGAGGCTTTATTTCCCCGTGCTGGAGCCCTGGGTTGCGTGGTCTGTTCGCTTCCCCACCATTCCTCCCAGTTTATCTATGTATGAATATGGGGCCATGGGGTCTGCTAGCTGTTGCACTGCCTGCCCCATTCATTCCACCATCCGCCACCTTGCTGAGTCTGCCAGCCGCCACCTTGCCTCGAGTCCTCTCCACCCCAGCTGCCCATCTCCGCCCCTGCTACAGGTCTGGATGAATGTTTCTTCTTTATCTCCTTGGTTGTTGGACTTCCGTGCAGTTCTATTTTTTGGTCAGTTCTGGTTGCTTTTTGTTTTTAAATCGTTGTCCTTCTTTTGGTTATGCGAGGAATCGCAGTGTGTCTACCTACGCCTCCATCTTGGCCGGAAGCTCCTGGAGGTTTCTGATGATCAGACTTTGGTAGATACACCTAAGCCAACCCAGGCTTTTCAACTCATCTATCCCATTTGGTGGACATGTACACGACTGTATCATGGCAGCTAAGAGCTAAGGGAGGAGTTAACGGGAAGAGCAATCACTAAGCCAAGGACTCACCCTGCTTACTACCTTCAGCTACACCACTGATATGCTGGGGCTGGATGGAACGGCCACTCACGGATACCTACAGCAGTGCTGATCCTCTCCTTTTCTCCTTCTCTTACATTTTCTGTGGAAAACAATCCAGAAAGTTCACAGCTCCCAAACTGTGTAATGCATAACACCAGCAATTTTCAACTGGTGTGCCATGGTAGACTGGTGTGCCACAATTTTTAAAACATGCAATACCTGACTATTACTCAGAGGCACTGACATCTTTTCCCTTAGATTGTCAAATTAAAACATGACAACAGCCAACTAAACAATAGCTGTCCAGTATGAATGAATAAAACTTATAACTACTTTTTTTCAGATTGGCAAAGAATACTTTTTTTTTGTGCCACAGAATATCAGTAACTAGTTTATGTGTGCCTTGAGATGAAAAAGGTTGAAATTGCTGCATTACATGACATGACTACAAAGAATCACCTTGCTAAATATATTTTTACTTAATCCTCAAATTAAATTGTACTACCTGAGCATACCCACCTTTCTTGCTGAGGGAGGAGGCTAGACATGAATGGGTAGCCATCTCAGGATTTTAAAGGTTGCCCCCCACATGGGGGAGCTGTGCTTCCTGGACATGAGGAGAAAATCTGTGATCTCAGGGCTCAATGATCTGTTTATGAATGTTAGGAGTAGTAAGACACTCACCCTTTCTTTCCACCTCTCCCTATTATGTAAGTAAAGCTGGACTTGGTGGTTAGAAGGCAGGTATGGGCTGGATGGTGGTAAGGATGAGGATGAGTATGTCGGGACTAACAACTACACTTGAATGACAATCTCACCCAGTAGCTATACCACCTTGGAGAGTTGTACAGGCTTCTCTTCTTCAGGTACAAACCAGAGGAACTGAGCACAGAGGCAGAACTGTCAATATTAAAGCAATGTGTCTGGGACAAGAGCTCTCCTCCCTTATACTTGAGAATGGGAGAAGGAACAGGTAGAAGTGGCAAAGGCTACAATCTTTTAAATGCCTTTATTCTCCATGTGTCAAAGCCAGGTCAGAAAGATCCAGGCCTTTATTTTACCTCAGTGATCATATACAATGTATTTTTCTGCTCTATTTCAAAGATAGTTATTAATGACTTTGAAGTTGTTTAAAAGAATAAAAAATGCCATGGTTTTCTTTCTTGTTGTTCAAGATCTTAAAATTCCCCAAATTTGTGTTAAGGGCCAAGCATTAAACAATTAAAAGGTACCCTAAGTGAATTTCTAGGAGATTCTATTTTATTAAACTCCAATGTTATATTTTAATAAACCCCTTGACATTTCTCTTCACGTCTGGGAAGACATAGCACTTTACATTCTAGATAAAATTGAAATAAAAAAATACATTATGTGTGGACACTAACAGAATTCTTTGCTAAATCCTCTTTATAATTTGAGGACCATAATCCTTCAGTAACTGACTAAGCAATCTACTTTCTCATATCGAAGTTCGTGTCATAAGTTTTCCCAGTAAGAACCCTTGGGATGGGGCCAGTGTAGAGATAATAACTGTAGTAAAAACTAAGTGCATGCTGAAAATAAAGTGACGGTCAAGAGTTCTGTGTAATCCAGCACCCCTTCCTTATAAATCACCAATCTTAGTGGAATTTGTATCCTTAAGAACATACTATTTTTAAGGTGTTACTAGTTGAAAACCATTTGGCTGGACTGGAAGGAAGGGCGCTGGCAGACTTGTTTGACTTCCTGTCCAAAGAGCTGGTGAGACTGCAGGAAGAGAGGAGGATCCACGCCTTCGCCATGCTGGCCGACCGACAGCGGAGGATGCGAGAGGCCGAAGAGAGTGGCCGGCGCCAGGTGGAACAGAGGCTCCTGCGGGAGGAGGACGAGATATTTAAGGAGGCAAGTGCGGGCAGTGGGGTATCTGGAAGCTGTTTGTAAGGAGCCAGGTCAAACCAAAGGAAACTCATGATACGACATGGCATGTTTTTGTTTGCTTTTCATTGTATAAAGCAAATATGTACTGAGTTCCTTCTGTATGCCAGGCACTGTGCAGAGGCATTATGGATACTTTGGACAGAAAAAAAAAAACATATGGTCCCTTCTGTCCTGGAACCTAAGTACTATAGAACATGCAAATAGAATTAAAAAAGCATACAAAGTTTCATGACTGAAACAAAGGGGGCTCAGTGATGCATTTTAAACAGGTTCTTTTGCTTGCTGTGTGGAGAATAGGTTGGAGGGAGGACAGAGTGGAAACCAGGAGACCAGGAAGGAAGCTGTTGACATAGTTTAGGTCAGAGTGAGAAACGGAAGTCAAGTGTGATGTCCAGTTTCTGGCTTAAGCAGCTGAGAGGGCGATGGTGCCATTTTCTTGGGTGGGAAAGCTGAGAGTGGAATAGTTTTAAGGGCAGGGGTGCAGTCAGGAATTTGATTTGTATTAAGTTTAAGACACCTTAGTGGAGGTGTCATTTCAGCAGAGGAGTATCTATGATGGAATTTGGAAGAGAGTTTTGGCCAAAGATAGAAACTTGGGAGTTACAGTACCAGTTTGATAAATTAGAATTCAGACAAGAAACGATGGATGCGAAATTCCAAAGTGACCAAGATGCAAATTCAAAGGAAATTCAAGAACCAGTAAGATCTCAAAGCACTCTTCCCCTCATTGAGATGATAGAAGGTCAAGTGTGGAAATCGGAGGGGATTTGTGAGGAAGATTTCTCTTAAGGGAGCTGTGCTGTCACTAAAACCCTTCTCAAAACACATCCAGAGGTGGTGGGGTGATTGTTTTTCCTGTATTCTTTCAGTGAAGGTGTCTGACCCCCCTGAGACTAAAGAGGGTCGGAGCTGGGCTAGCTGGCTGCTTTGGAGGTGGGCACAGAAGAGACTGCCTGAGCGGCCAGCAAATACTGTGTGAGAGTTTCCCTGGGACCAGATGTGGGAGAGAGAAAGAGCCAAGCTGGAACTTAAAAAAATTCCCATCTAAGAGGGTTGTCTGAATTGTATATGTGGATACTTTTGAGCTTCTCAGTTAAAAAAATGCTACCCCAATTTGGGGTGGTCTTATTTGATCTGAGATGTTAAGGATTTACCTGATCCCCATGGAACTAGGATTGATATGTGAATAGTATTTGATGTGTGTTTGTTTAAATTTAAAAACTTAATTAAAACTCAAATAGGCTGCCCTTCCTCTATACAGCTTAAGAAGTCTTGAGTTACATATTGTCAAGTTAAGCTTTTTAACTGTATCATTTACAAAGTCTAACAGCCTATAATAATAATTAATATTCTAGCTTCCTACCATCCTAACACATTTAGCTTTAAAAAGAGTTACTGAGATTTAGAAATTATCAGCAAATCAAAGGTACTATTCCCTACCTAATATTACAAAGGAAAGCCCAGCTGGGATGGGAAGAACCAACTAGGAGTTAGAATAAAGAGGAAAGGAACAGAGTAACCACTGTGCTCAAAAACAGAAGAAAGAAGCTGATAAAAGGCTTCTAGGAAGGCATCTTCCAAATGGGAATGACCCCGGAAATGTCAGCCGTGTCTAGGAAGGGCAAGAAAGGGTTAGGATGACTCTTCCACCTGATGTAAGGACCAATTAGGTAAAGAATACATCCATCTATTGACCTTTCAAATACCATTGATCATGTAAGTTCCCTGTCTCCCTTCATACAACCCTCTTAAAGATAAATATACTTGCAGATAAATATGCCAAAACACAGAATATTTACATTAAATACATTTTCAGAAAAATATAAATATTGAGAAACATAGATACAGAAAGTCATAAACTTATATTTAAACACATACACTGTTTTGCATGCACATACCCCAAAATATGCACAAATATAATGCAGTGTGACAATATTAGCAAAGACATGGAGGAACACACATAGACACACATATTGCTACCTACATGTTTCCTTATAAGTCACATACATACAAGCACATGTGTCCAGAAATGTACACATTTATAAAAATATACAGAAACACACAAGTACATGTATTGCTGCAGGTGGACCACATTAAACGCCCAACTCTGAACTCTTATAAGATTCAGCTGTCCCATTGTTTCATGTAGGTGCAACTTCATTCCTGAATAAGACCATGGACTCCCTAGAGCAGGCATATCATACATCCTGTGGCACCTCCCATAGCACCAGTGTAGATCCCTATGCATAACAGACGTTGAGCAAATATATTTTGATTGATTGGTTGCTTGGTTGACACTGAATTAAACTGGTCATTTTATCTCTCCCACAGGGAGAGCATAGGGATTCAAGGTTGTGGACTTGGTGTTTTACAGGTAGACATGGAGCAAACAGTGCCTACTGAGTCCTGCTGCAGTGCCAGTCAAGAAACAGGTGCTGACTTGTTACCGAGTCCATTCTACCATCTCAGATACACAGAAATGTGCAGACATGAAATAGAAAAGTACCCTTCCCCCAAGAAGCTCAAAATCTGATGAGATAGAATGCATATAAAACTAAGTACATTAACATTTGATACTTCCAGTGTATTTACCTGTAAAAAGGGCAAAACCCAACTATTACTGTGACTTCACACTTAGGGAGCAAAGCTCTAAAGAAAAGGAAGTGTTTGCAGTAAAATCATGAGCGTGGAGAGGGGCCGCGGTCAGCAAGAACCCACAGGGGTCTTCGGGGGTACTAGCAGTAGCTACCTGGGTGCTGGCTTTGGCCTCATTATTACACTGTGCATTTATGCACTCTGCATTTTTATAAATGTGTGTTCTATTTCACAGTTTCAAGAAAGCTTTAAAAAGAAGCAGTGCAGGACTGAAAAGGCAGTTCAGAAAGTTCATCAAAGATCCAGGATTCCTCTGGCTTTCTGCTTTTCTGTCCTTACGGCATGGCCCTCATGGCAGTGTCAGATGGCTTCTGATGCTCCGGCATTGTGTCCCTATGAAATGAGAAATGAAAAAGAAAAAATAAGCTAGGTTTTTTCCTTTTAAGAATCCTTTCTGGAAGGTTCCCAGATCACTTACGCAGATATTCCCTTGGCAAGAACTATGGTGCTAGGAAATGTAAGTAGTCTATTCTAGGGACCTGTCCTCTCAGCTGAAATCCAGGGATTCTATTATTTACGAGGAATGAGAGAAAGGACATTGGGAAATACCTCTTAGGCTGTGCTACTGTTGGTTAGTTTGACCAAGACATGCTCTTGGTAAGAACAAAGGCAGGGTCCAAAAAAAGATTATTGACTCTGAAGCCCATGATCTTGCTGCAGTGTTGTAGTGTCTACACCGGGGGACAATCCTTAAATCTAAAATGGGTTAGGTGGGTAGCAGCTGCTCGGAATGCACAGGCAGGTGGGTTAGAAACAGACTGCCTAGATAGTAGAGAGAAGGAATGATCAGTGAGGGGACTACTTACTTAATGAACTAAATAAGTGTGCTAAAAAATGTTGACCAATGTTTCTGCATTTTTCTTGTCTTGTTTAAAGTAGTATTCCTGTTCTCAGTAACAAGGGGCATTTGGGATTTTTGCAGGTGGTTAAAGTTCACCAAAGCACTATAACCTCCTATCTGGAAGACATAATACTGAACACCGAGGAGAATACCGCAGAAGAACAAGCCAGGGCAGAAATTGAGAAGATGGCTAAGGAAATCAATGACATTGCTTATGAAATGGAAAGCCGGTATATCCCAGGAGAAGGGGTGGTAAAATACATAGCCTGCTTGCTGTTACATATATTTTTTCAGGAGCTTAAGAGTTTACCACCAAGGAAACACAAATACATAACTCATGTTCCAGTGTTCATTGCTTTATTAGCATAATGCTTTAGAAGCTAACATTCCCATACCTTTAAATGGAAGGAGTGTTGGGCATAGAATTTTCAGCTATCCTCTGCAATATGGATCACTTTTATATTACTTTTAGAATACCTCAGAGCAGGAAGCAATGTGAATAAGTACATGTGATATCGCTTGGACTTTGCCCCAGTGTTTGGCTTCCATGTATAAGCTATTCTCCAACACCCCTGCCTGGCAGGCAGGGTAAATGAAGGATGAGGCAAATATGAATTTTCCATGGAGTTAACCAAACTCACTAGGAATGTGATTTCATATCACTTAATCAAGGAAAAGGCACTGGTGGGATTTGAGCAGTGGAGTTCTTTACGTAAGTCAGGAGCTTCTAAGTATAAACTGACAGCTCAAGTAAAGCCACAAAGGAAATAGTTTAATTTGTTTATTTTTCAGTCGATCTCAGCTTCAGTCAGAGGAGATTGTTGCCGAGTTGGTTTATAGTTTCTTGATCCCAGAGGTGCAAAAGGACTTCGTCAAAGAAAAAGGTAAGCTGATAGAAATGTGTCACTTTATGATTTTTTAAAGATAAGCTATTTTCAATATCCCAGAGATTTAAAACTGAGCAGAGAATGGGGAAATTCCTGGGCGAGAATCAATGAGCTTTCTCATTTCAGAGCTTGGCAAGTCCCCTTCATGCAGATTCCAGAATATAATCACTTCTAGTATAGAAGGAGTGCCGTTCTAATACATTTGACAGAGTATCAAAATCCAAACCTTTAAGAGGAAGTTGCCAAGTTCCCAGAAGTGTATTTTGTGATTTGGTTTTTTAAAAAACATAAAGTAAATGTTGAGAATATGCAGGGTTTTCAAATCACGGCAGCCTTTTGGAGGCAGGGCACATTCAAGGTGTGTGTTGAAAGGCCAGGGTGCCTGAAGGGCCTAAATCTACTCTGCGGCTCCTCCTGTGTCACTGGTATCTTGTCTTTCTCCCAGGACTGTATCTAAGTGTAAATATGCTCATATATCATTTGTCAAAGTGGCATGTTTTGAAAGACTGATGCTTTTAGTCAACAGAAAAGGAGGAAAAAAGTGTGTCTTTAAAGAAAAGAAAATTCTTCTAGAGCTTTCAGACTACTGGTGATATACCTGATCCCAGAGGAAGGGGAGCAACCAGAAGATCAATATTTAAGTGAAATAACATCTGTAGGTTTCTGAGTTATGCAAGGAAGTTCTGGACAGGTTTAAGAGCAGTATAGTATTTTATTTTTTAAAAGATTTTATTTATTTACTTATTTTAGAGAGGGGAAGGGAAGGAGAAAGAGAGGGAGAGAAACATCAATGTGTGGTTGCCTCTTATGCGCCCCCTACTGGGGACCTAGCCCACAACCCAGGCATGTGCCCTGACTGGGAATTGAAACTGCTACCCTTTGGTTTGCAGGCCGGCACTCAATCCACTGAGCCACACCAGCCAGGGCAAGATATCGTTTTTTTTTTTAAGCTGAGGGATGGGAAAGACCTTGAAGAGACCTGTATGGACATGTGGAATAACTGTAACTATAAACTTTTAAATGCACACTAAGTTCTAGGGAATGTAGTAAGCATTTTATTTATTTATTTATTTTTACAGATTATTTATTTATTATTTTTTTCTATTACCATTTAAGTCTACTTATACTTCCCATCGCCTCTCAATCAACACACTGTTGTTTATGTCCAGGAGTCCTTTTTCCTTTTTGCTCAATCCCTCCATCCCTACCTTACCCTACCTGCTCTCTAGGAGTCTGTCTCTATTTTGCTTGTTAGTTCAGTTTATTCATTAGATTCTACATATGGATGAAATCTCATGGTATTACTGGGTTATTTCACTTAGCATAATGTTCTCCAGGTCCATCCATGCTGTTGCAAAGTGTAAAATTTTCTCCTTTTTCACGGCTGAGTGTATTCCATTGTGTAAATGTCCCATAGTTGTTTCATCCACTCCTCTACTGATGGACACTTGGGCTGCTTCCATATCTTGGCTATTGTAAATAATGCTGCAATGAACATAGGGGTGCTTATGTTCTTTTGAATTAGTGTTTTGGATTCCTTTGGATATTCTCCCAGAAGTGGAATCACTGGGTCAAAAGGCAGATCCATCTTTAATTTTTTGAGGTATCTCCATACTGCTTTCCACAGTGGCTACACCCATCTGCATTCCCACCAACAGTGCAAAAGGGTTCCCCTTTCTCCACATCCTCACCAGCACTTGTTGTTTGTTGATTAATTGATGATAACCATTCTGACAGGTGTGAGATGATATCCCATTGTGGTTTTAATTTGCATTTCTCTGATGATTAGTGATATTGAGCATCTTTTCATATGTCTATTGGTCATCTGTATGTTCTCTTTGGAGAAGTGTCTATTCAGGTCCTTTGTCCATTTTTTAATTGGGTTGTTTGTTTTTTTGGTGTTGAGTTTTGTAAGTTCTTTATAAATTTTGGATATTAACCCTGTATCAGATGTATCAGCAAATACGTTCTCTTTTGTGAGTTGTCTTTTTATTTTGTTGATGATTTCCTTTGCTGTGCAAAACTTTTTAGTTTGATGTAGTCCCATTTATTTTTTTTTTCTTTTGTTTCTCTTGCCTGGGGAGATAAATCTGATAAAATATTGCTATGAGCTATGTCCAAGATTTTGCTGCCTATGTTTTCTTCTATGATTTTTATGGCTTTGGGTCTAACATTTAAGTCTTCAATCCATTTTGAATTTATTCTTGTGTGTGGTGTAAGAAGGTGCTCTAGTTTCATTTTCTGCACATATCTGTCCAATTTTCCCAACACCATTTATTGAATAAACTATCTTTATCCCATTGCATGTATGTACTTGCTTCCTCTGTTGCATATTAATTGACTATAAAGCTGTGGGGTTATTTCTGGGCTCTCTATTCTGTCCATTCATCTATTTTTCTGTTTTTATGTAAGTACCATGCTGTTTTGATTATTATAGCCTTATAGTACAGTTTGATATTAGGTAGTGTGATTCCTCCAACTTTGTTCTTCTTTCTCAGTATTGATGTTGCTATGCAGGGCCTTTTGTGTTTCTACATACAGTTTTGAAGTATTTGTTCTAGTTCTGTAAAATACATCATTGGAATCTTGATAAGAATTGCATTGAACCTACACATTGCTTTGGGTAGTATGGACATTTTAATGATGTTAATTTGTCCTGTCCGTGAACACAGTATGTACTTCCACTTATTTGTAACTTTTTAAGTTTCTTTCTTCAGTGTCTTACAATTTTCCAAGTACAGGTCTTTTACATTCTTTGTTAGGTTTATTTCTAGGTGTTTTATTCTTTTTGAAGTAATTGTAAAAGGGGTTGTTTTCTTAATTTCCTTTTCTGTTAGTTCGTTATTGGCATGTAAAAATGCAACTGATTTCTGGATATTAATTTTGTATCCTGCTACTTTGCTGAATTTATTTATCAGTTCTAGGAGCTTGTTTGTGGAATTTTTGGGGTTCTCTATGTACAATATCATGTCATCTGCAAAGAAAAACAGTTCTACTTCTTCCTTTCCAAATTGGATGCCTTTTATTTCTCCTTCTTGTCTGATTGCTGTGGTAGGAGTTATAGTACTGTATTCAGTAAGAGAGGTGAAAGCAGACATCTCTGTCCTGTTCCCAATCATAAGGGGGAGGCTTGTAGTTTTTGCCTGGTGAGTATGATGCTGGCAGTGGGTTTGTCATGCATGGCCTTTATTATGTTTATGTATGATCCCTCCATTCCCACTTTGCTGAGAGTTTTTATCATAAATGGGTGCTGGATTTTATGAAAAGCTTTTTCTGCATCCATTGATATGATCATGTGGTTTTTATCCTTCATTTTGTTTATGTGGTGAATCACATTCATTGATTTGCAAATGTTATACCAACCTTCATTCCCAGAATAAATCCCACTGAATCATGGTGTATGATCTTTTGGATGCATTGTTGTATTTGGTTTGCTAATATTTTGTTGAGGATTTTAGTATCTATGTTCATTAGGGATATTGGCCTGTAATTTTCTTTTTTTGTAGTTGTTTTTCTGGTTTTGGAATTAGGATAATGCCAGCCTTGTAAAATGTGCTTAGGAGCTTTCCCTCCTCTTGAATTGTTAAAAATAGCTTGAGAAGGGGAGGTATTAGTTCTTCTCAGAATGTTTAGTAAAATTCACCTGTGAAGCCATCTGGTCCAGAGCTTTTGTTTGTTGGGAGTTTTTTGATTACTGCTTCAATTTTACTAGGTGTATTTGTCTATTTAAATTCTCTGACTTCTTGATTTATTTTTTGAAAATTTTATATTTCTAGGAATTTATCCATTTCATCCAGATTGTCCAGTTTGTTGGCATTTAGTTAGTTGTTTGAGTACTAAGCATTTAAAATAGTTACTTATCTCAGTTTCTTACAACAGCTATAGGTGTGTTCTCATGTTTCAGTTAAGAAAATTAGTGCTTAGAGACATTATATAACTTGCAGATTTGAACCATGGTCTGTGTGGCTCCAAAGTGCCCATACTTTTGACTGCACTAATGTGAAGTGCTACACATTGCTGTGTGATTTACCCCATATGAAGTAGCTGATACCTGAATAGCATAGAATCCACAGTACTTCTTACTGCCATTTGCTAACTTTATGACTTTGGGCAAATTACCTAATCTTTCTGTGTCTTACTTTCAGATGATATCCTCATGTGAAAATGGGGATATCAATAAAAATTCTTCTAGGGTTGCGAGGTGATTTAAATGAATAAGTATATGCCAACTGCTTAAAACAGTGCCTGGCACAAAGTAAGAAAAACTGATAAATGCTAACATCATCATCATCATCATGATTACTCCTTTCCAAGGGAAATAGGATACTTAAGGTACTAAACCTTCATAATAAACATTCTTAGAGCATTGGAGCGAGGGCCATCTTCTAAAGCAATGAGCTAAGAAACCCATCGTCAATGCACAGGTACCCTCCATATCAGGCACTAAGACTCAAAGAGAAATATGCGACACCTATCTTTAAGCCATTTATGATCTTTGCATTTACAAAATTTGCAATATGATGCAAAATTATCTTCTCTATTACTACTATCTTAAAAACCTTTGGGAGCCCTGGCTGGTGTGGCTCAGGGGATTTTGTACTGGCCTGGGAACCAAAGGGTCACTGGTTTGATTCCCAGTCAGGGCACATGCCTAGGTTGCAGGCCCGGTCCTCAGTAGGCTGAGTACAAAAGGCAATCACACAATGATGTTTCTCTCCCTCTCTGTTTCCTTCCCTTCCCCTCCCTCTAAAGATACATCAATAAAATCTTTTAAAAAATCCTTTGGGAATGATTTAGTTCAGACTTTTGGAGTAACAATTCTTCTGTTTCTTTGGCACAGTAAGGAATGCACAGCGGAAGCATATTCTTGCAGCCCATGAGATTATCCACAGGCACACGGAAATCATGCTTGGAAGGAACTTTGCTGAGCAACAGGGAGATGAGGTCTCAGATACTGACAAGTTACTTAAGGAAGAACCTCAAAATGAGAAAGACAGCTAAGGTGAGTTCGATTTTTCATCTGGAAGGAAGTAGAGAGAGGAGGAAAAGCATCATTCAGCTTTGAGCTATACTCTAGCAATCATAATGTGATTGTCTATTGTTTAAGAAAATAAAGCATTTACATTGGCACATTCCATTTAGGGTATAGAATCTACTATTGAAATTATTAGAGAATATAGTTGATATTATAACAATTGGACTCTTCTAACCAGAAAATGGGACTCTATATTATTTTTATGGGGTTTTTTTAGTGTGTGGCTGTACTCCATGCAAATAAAGTTACAAAATGTGTCAGTGTTATTTTTTTAATAAAAAGCTTGTTCTTATTGAGGTACCATTATTGCATTGTGCTATTTGTAAGCATAGCATGAGGCACAGCCTGCCCGATTCTAGCCCAGATGCCTTCTGCAATGTCCACCAGGGGTTGGTCTTAGGTTCAACTAAATATTCATCCTCACAAGACTAGCATAGACCACATTTGGTAGGATTTTACTGTCAGTCTACTTAGAAAAATAAAAGACAGGAACCACAGCTTCCAGTGGGGCGGCATCAAGCAGTTCTTTTCCCATGGGAGCTCTTGCTATATCCACACAGGTGAACACATAGCTGTTTTTTTTAGCCCCCATGTTACAAAGCTCAGGTGCAAGGGAAAGAGATTCACATTGGGTGGGTGTGGGAGTTGCCCTGATTTGCATGACCTGGAACCACTGTCTTTTGTAGTAATTTCATAGACAGAGTTTCCAGGGTCCCCTACCCCCACCTCACCCAGTGGATGTGCCCACTTACAAATGTCAGCACACCCAAGAAAGCTAAAAGTTACGGTTTCCTCTTGGGTATTAATAGTTCATTTATAATTCCTCTCAGTCAGATGCTAGTTACCAATCAGGGGTCATTTTTACCTTAAGTAGTATTAGTAACATAGTTGACTCATATCACCTATCAGATTACTAGGAGAACAGAGCTAGAGAGTCAATTAAAAGTACAATTCTCAGGAGAAGGGGAAAGGGAGTGAACCCTTTGCCTGTAACTTCTCCCTCAACACTCCCACAGTAGAGGCACATTATCCTCTATTTGGGCCTGAGGTAAGCTCTCTGGTTAGGGGAGGCAACAAGGCTTGGGAGAAATTTGAGCCTGGCACTCAGAAGGTTTGGGTGTCGGCCAGCTCTGTCACCAAATGTATAATCTTATACAATTAATTCCTTTTCACTTGAGGCTTGCCTGTGCACATGTGACCAGGAGACCCTCCCAGGGGAATCTGTTGGTGTCATAAAAGACAACCATGGAAGGAGGGTTGGGATGAGGGAGCAGTTAAGAAAGAGAGGAAAGAGAAAACTGATAAAAGACTCCTAAATATCAAGCTGTGGCTATATATTACAGCAGAGAGGCTTCTGTTTTTAATTAATAATAAAATAACCTCTGAAGTCATTGAAGATCTAGTCCTTGTATTTACATGTATGTTATATACTATCTATATAATATGGATTCAAGGACCAAAGCAGTTTGACTATCTTATTATAGTGATAAAAATCAGCTTTGTTTTTGGAGTAGTCATTCTTTGTTGCATGCAAATTTAATGAGGTTAATAATTTACAGAGTTTGAATTGAATACATCTGCATTTACTTCTGAGTATAACACACCTGTTCTATGACATCCATTGTGATCTGTGAACTCAAACCAGAGGAGTGCTAAAATAATTTTCTTCTTTACACTTACTGAAAGTAAAATACATTTCATTAAAACCTATGTAGAGGATATTAAAGTTATAAAATATAGTTTTAAAAATCTAGTTTTCAAACTAACTTCAGATATTCAGCAAGGGAGAGCAACCAATAAATTTATAAAGTATCATCTTAACACTTTATTGTATGGTTGGAACATGATGCTTAATGGCCCCCATAGAATGATCTCTCCCACTTCCCTCTCTCGTTATAATGTCCTCGATTTTGTCTTTTGGCAGAAAAAGCCTAAAATATTTACTACCAGGCCTTTTGCCAAAAAAAAAAAAAAAAAAAAAAAAGTCAATCCCTACTTTACTGTAGTTAAAATGAATAAAATAGAACTAAATGCAACAACATGGATGACTCTCACAAATATATGGATTAAAAGAAACCAAATTTTAAAAAGTCTACAATATGAATTTATTTCTATAAAGTTCAAAATACTGTGTTTAGGAATGCATAAGTAGGAGGTGAAGATATAGAGAAAGGCAAGGAAGTGATTACTATAAAATAAAAATAGTAATTGCTTGTAGAGGGTATGGAGAGTGTTACTGATGAGTTTGGGTTCTTGTCTCCATATGTAAACGATTTTAGACAAGGGACACTGATAAAACCGAAGGCAGATTTATTCAGGCTCTGCAGAGGGCGAGAATGAGAAGGTCCCTGATTCTGTGTGACAGGTATGGGACTTGGGGGGGTTTATGGTTTAAGGACATGGAAGTTGCAGGAGTTAACCAATCAGGGAATAAGTTGGCAGACTTCTCCTTTTTTGGAGCACTGATGTCTGGGTATATGTCAGCGAAGCAAACTGTTGTGGGATTGTGCAGGACTTATTATGGTCTGTGCAGCAAAGCATTCTGGGCTATGTAAGACTTTTACGGTCTGTGCAAAGGGACTTTCCAACTGCGCATAGAGAGGAGTTTGTGTTTCAGCTGTGATTTCCTGCTTGTTACGTATCTGAAAAGCAGGCCTAGCAGATGTGCAAAGATGTTTTAACAAACAATTCCCTTAACCAGGGACTGGTCTGTTTCCCTATTCCTGTCTGAAGAGGATTGTGATTGGGAAAGAGGAAGTGGGAGCTTATAGGATTTCTTGACCTGAGTGGTATGATACACAGATGAATACTTTATATGACTTCATTAAGCTGCACATTGGTTTTCTGTACTGTCCTATGGGTTTAATGTTCCATAATTAAAAGTTATAACTATGTATATATATACATACATTATGCCTGCAAAGTACACAGACTATTTCTGGAAAGATCAACAAGAGATGGATAAGGAGTTGTTGCTAGGCATGGAAACTGGGGCCTGAAGGACAGACTGAGGGGAAAGAGGCTTCCTTTCTTCATGGATATATACCCACAAAAGGATATCACAAAAGGATATATATGTATATCCTTTTATAGTTTGAATTTTTATGGTGTATACATCTTAAGTTTTCAGCTATAACCCAGTTAATGTGAAGGGTTTTGGGGGGGGGTTTTGTTTGTTTTTTGGTAAAAGTGCTAGAACTTGGAAACCGAGACCCTGTGAGCAAAGCAATGTTTGGGTGAGGGGCTCCTAGCAGAGCCAGGATGGGCCTGGGGCTGTCCGACTTCAAAACCAGGGGTCTGTGTAGTTTTGTCAGTGACTTTTTACATGTATTGTTCTGATGGTGATTATTTCTAAAAACATGACATGCTCATAAACATTTGTGTTGTTTTTTACAGGCTATGATCTTTTTTTAAAGAAGCTGTACAAATTATCATAAAGAATTTCAATAGTCTGCGCTTCTCCCAAGATGTGTGGCTCTTATGGATTTGACAGTGTGTGATATGTGGAGAAAGAGATTTATTTTTCTTAAACTCCCAATAATTTAAAGTGATTTGCAGTAATAATAATCAAATGAAGCAGCTTTATTCTCTCTCATGTTTCCTAGATGCTCTTCCTCAAGAGAAAATTTTCTCATGTCTCACTTTAACATTTTATTAACTATGAGGATATGCTAACTTGTTGAGCCAAAAAGAAAGCAATGTTACTGAATATTTCTTGAGTAGTTTAGGTTTGCTATTCATAGGGCATTATTAGCATTATCCACTAAGGTTGATAATATGCCTTTCCCATGACCCAGCATTTCCTCTCCTAGATACACACCTAATAGAAATGCATGAGGATGTGTACCAGGAGGCATGACAAGAAACTTCACAGTAATGCTATTTATGATAGCCCCAAACTAGAAACCCAAGTGTCCCAACGTTGGAATACAAAAATGTTATCTCAATATAATAGCACATTAGCTCACCATTGAACTTGAAATCTAAGAATTACATTCATGCAACACCCATAGAGAAGTGATGTTGGACAGTAACCTGCCCATCCAGTGTGTTAACAACCATCAGGGTTGACTGGGCCCTTCCTCATTTAAAAATCAGTAAATAGGAAAAATAATAAATAAAAGTATCAACAATAAGTTAACATGGGACACATGTAAAGAATTTACAAAAGAAATGTATGTTACTCTGATAATGTATGTTACTGTTAGAAAACATCTTATTATAGAAAACAAGAAAAACTACCTGTTTGGTGTTTTGAATAGGAGGCAAAAAGAAATGGCCTTTTAGTAAACCAGAACAGAGAATAATGAGAACAGACAACAGCTGCTAAAACAAAAACAAACAACCAACAACAATAACAACAAAACCCAGACAGATGCAGGCTGACAAGAAGAGAGAGCTGGCTGGGACTGAACTGCCAGGGGGAACACTCTGTGAAGCACAGGACTGACTAACCGCCGTGCCGAACAACTGAAACTAATACAAAATAATATTGAATGTAAACTGTAATTGAAAAAATTTTAAATTAAAAGAAGGAAAGCTAGCTAAAAGAACAGCTTAAAATCCAATGACATCCATTTGGATGCAGTTAAAAGAACAGAAAGTTCACAGTAGAGAATAAAAATGATGTGTTGCTGACAGATTTGTTAAGTCATCCAGTATGGGTTGGAAGGAAAGGGCAAAGACATGAAAACGACAGAGAGGTTAGCTCTGGATGACCGATCCTACAAGCAATAGGAATTCTTAAAGAAGAAACCAAAACAATAACTCAAAGACTTTCTGAGCTAAAAAAATACCTGACCGCACAAACTTGAAAGGGTTTACGTTGTCCTTAGAAAACGAGGATTGGGGCGACTTCTTTTCCCCTGAGGGTTGCTGACAAACAGAAGTACTGCACAAGTAAGGAGGCAATTGAATTTTGTTTCGTTCCTTTAAAAATGCTAACTTGAACTAAGGCAAAGGTTATATCATTCATTCCTGAAATTAAAAAAAAAAAATCAGGACCACAAAATGAGAAGTGAGTTAGGGATGATGGGATAGAAAGTGGGAGGAGTAATGGAACAGAGCGGGAAACAACAGACCTTTTCTGTGAAGAGCCCGATAGTAACTATTTTAGGCTTTGCAGGCCAGATGGTCTCTGATGCAGCCACTCGCCTCTGCTGCTGTAGAGTGAAAACACCCGTGGATGGCACATGAATGAGTGAATGTGGCTGTGTTCCAATAAAACTTATTTACAAAAACTGGCAGCAGGCAGAATTTGGCCATGGGCTGTAGTTTGCCCATCCCTTCTCTATAGTGATGAACTTAAGTTAAAATCAATACCTACTTTGAAAAAGGATTTAAAGTGGCTTCTAATAAAGAGCATATAATAAAACTTAGAATATTTTCTTAAAAAAACTCTATCCTTAGAATAGGCTTTGTATTTAGACAAAAAGGAAAATATAAAGTATTAAAGAATTCACATTAGCTAATTGAAGTTAGCCAGGAGAGGAAAACTTTTTTTTCTGATACTGGCAACCCTCTAATTATAATGGCTTGAATTTAAACACCTAAACTTTATATAACATTTGTTCTTGAAAAATAAAGCACCTTGAGCAATGAGCAAAACTTGTATGTTTAAAGTCATGTTATCACAGCAACTAGAACCATGGAAACAACTGAAGTGCCCATTGGTGGATGAGTGGATAAATATATAGTAGTATATGTATACAATGGAATATTATTCAAGCATAAAAAAAAGAATGAAATCTTGCTACTTGGGACAACATGGATGGACCTGGAGGACATGATAAATGAAATAAGTCAGAGAAAGACAAATACAATATGATCTCTCTTATATGTGGAATGTAAAACGAAAAACAAACAAACATAGATCCCAAGCTTATAGATACAGAGAACAAGCTGGTGTTTAGCAGATGCAAGGGGCTGGAGTTGGGAGTAGGTAAATGTGGAATAAATTAATTTTTAAAGGAATCTGTGTTACAGATGTATGACAGAACTTCATGGAAGGGAGCATTTAAGATTTAGAATAGGAGAAAAAAGCTTCTCCCAAGGGGAACTGTCCCACCCAGATATTTACTGTTTAGAGAGACTTACCATGGAAGACATGTCTTCAGTACAAGTTTAAATGATATTTTATTTCTAACGTGTCAAGGATTCCAAAAACAGCCCTGACTGGTTTGACTCAGTGGGTTGGGCATCATTCCGAAAACTAGAAAACTGAAAGGTCACTGGTTCGATTCCAGGACAGGGGACATGCCTGGGTTGCCCACCAGGTCCTTGGTGGGGGGGTGTGAGAGGCAATTAATCAATGTTTCTCTCTCACATTCCTTCTCTTTCCTCCCCCCATCTTCTCTCTCTAAAAATACATAAATAAAATGTTTTTAAAAAATGGATTCCAAAAATATATGGGAGGAAACACTGATACTGGCACAGCCATAACACATGGGCTTCCTCCGCATTAGCACATCTCACGCTTGATTGTAATTGTCTACGGAATCATCTCCCTTGCTGACTAGCTTTTAGCTCTGAGGGGTGGGCAAGTGCTCTGCCTCCTGAGTTCATTCGTTTCTATTCCACGCACCTGGCACAGTCTCTGCCACATGGTAATCTCTCAACAAGTATTTATTGAGTGAAATTCTATATACTTAATGTTTGTAGATGCAAACATTTGTGTGGTTTTGAAAAACAGTTATGATGCAATACTTATATATTTCCGATGTCTTGATTTTCATGCCATCAGAAGTTATGATGTCTTGGTATTTTATGCTAGGAAATGAGTTTTCAAGAACATGGTCCTAATTTATAACATTAATTTCTAGTAAATAAAGGTTTAACATTTTGTGGTTCAGTGGGTGAATATTATCAAGTGACCAACTAAGTCATACAGGGTTCGAGAAGGGCCTTTGGCACTACATCCTGGAAGGAATTTGTTCTATTCATGCATGCACAAACAACATTCAATAACTTAAGAAGCCTCCAAAAACAGTTTTACAGAAAATGCAGATATGGTCTTCTCACTGTTTATTTTATTTTAAATAAAGGTTAAAGTAATTATATTTAAACTTAACTATAAAGTCAGCTTCCAATTATGATCGAAAGAAGAGGTCAGCAATTCTCCACTTAAAAAAAGGATATAACTGGATAAAGCATCAAAACCACCTATTTGGGGACACTAGAAATCTACCAGAAATGTACAACAAATTGAAAACCTGCTAGAGATTCAGGTAAAAGCAGAAATCTGCTACGAGCTCCACCCCCACCCAGCTCAGTCAGTGGGGATGGCAGTCCTCCAATCCAGCAGCTGTTCTGCCAGAGAGGGGAGACTTGATTTAGGGTGGGGAGGTAGGGCGAAATCTTGTGATTTTACATGCTGAAAGTAGTGAAGTTGGTTAGAAATAAACAGGGGGGAGCTTCCAGCCAAGATGTAGGTGTAGGTAGATACACTTCACTTCCTCGCACAACCAAAAGAAGGGCAACAACCAATTTGAAAACAAAAAACAACCAGAACTGACAGATAGTCAAACTGTATGGAAGTCTGACAACCAGGGAGTTAAAGAAGAAATATTCATTCAGACTGGTGGGAAGGGCGGAGATGGGAAGCTGGGGCAGTGAGGACATGCAGTGGCTGGTGGACCAGAGTGGGTGAGGTGACCCGGGTGGTCTCACATTCACAAGTGGATAAGCCAGAAGGAACAACTGAGGAGAGAGACAGACAATGCAATCCAGGGTTCCATTATGGAAAACTAAAGCCTCAAAACCTCTGGCTGTAAAAACCTGTAGGGGTGGCAGTGGGAGAAACTCCCAGTCTCACAGGAGAGTCTGTTGGAGGGGCCCACCGAGTCCTCAAATGTACACAAGGAATCAGCATCTAAAAGGGCACAATCTGCTGTGGGAGGTAAGGAAAGTGACTGAAAGCAGGGGGAGAGCCAAACAAGTGGCATAGTTCCCTCTCTGACCATTCCACCACATACAGCATCGCAATGCTGCAAGTGGGTTGCCCCGCCCTAGCGAATATCTAAGTCCTCACCCCTTACAACGTAACAGGTGTGCTGAGACCAAGAAATATGGCCTAAAATGAAAGAACAGATCGAAACTCCAGAAAAAGAATTAAGTGATAAGGAGATAGCCAACCTATCAGATGCACAGTTCAAAAGACTGGTAATCAGGATGCTCACAGAATTGGTTGAGTGTGGCCACAAAATAGAGGAAAAAGTGAAGTAAAGAAAAATATACAGGGAACCAACGGTAAAGGGAAAGAAACCTGAACTCAAATCAACTTTTTGATTATAGCCATCCTATTGGGGAAAAAGTGGTATCTTGTAGTTTTGATTTTCATTTCCCTGATAACTAATGATATCAATAATCTTTTCGTGTGTTTATTGAACGTTTGGATATCTTCTTTGCAAAAATGCCTGTTCAAGTCCTTTGCTTATTTTTAAATGGGTTCTTTGTCTTTTTATTATTAAGTTTAAGTTTTCTTTATATATTCTATGTACAAGTCCCATAGTAGATACATGATTTTCAAATATTGTCTCCCATTATTTGGAATGTCTTTTCACTCTTTTGATAATGTCCTTTGAAGCACAAAAGTTTTAAATTTTGATGTAGTCCACTATATCTGTTTTTTTCTGATTGTTATTCGTGTATTTGGTGTCATATCTGAGACTCTATTGTCAAATCCAAGGTTATGAAGATATATCCCTATGCTTATTCTAATAGCTTTATAGTTTTAGATCTTATATTTGGGTTATTGATTGATTTTGAGTTGTTTTTTGTATATGGTGTGATGTAAGGTTCAACTTCATTCTTCTGCATATGGCTATCTAGTTGTTTGGTATTATTTATTGAAAAGACTATTCTTTCCCCATCATGGAAACCTTGCCAAAAATAGGTTAACCACAAACACATGAGATTACTTCTCGACTTTCAATTCTATTGCATTGCTTTTTCTGTGCCTCTCCTTATGCTGGTACCACATTGTCTTGATTACTATTTTTTTTGTAATAAATGTTGAAATCAGAAAAAAAAAATAAAGAAATGAACAGTGGGGAAAAAACCCCATGGTTTTCTTAGCTCAAGGATGCAGTGCCAATTGGAATGAACAACAAACCAACCAGAAATTTAATGGGGACACCCTAGGAGTTTTGAGAAGTTCTCTGTACTGGCTGACTGAGAATACTAAAACTTAATCCAGACAGTAAAAAGAATGGAGAAATAAAATTCAGATGGGACAAATAGAAAATAAATAGCAAAACAGTACTCCTAAACCCAGTTATAACACACATTAAATATTGGTGGATTAGACACTACAAATAAAAGGCACAGATTGTCAAAATGGGTTTTTTAAAAAGCAAAATTCACTCCATGGTATTCGTAAGAGGCACTTTTAAATATAAAAACAAAGAATTAAAGTGAATAGATAGAAAAAAGGCACACCAGGAAAATATTTAGCATAGAGTGGTTCTGTCAATATAACTGGCAAATAAAATGGGAAGACAAAGAGTATTACCAGAGATGTGTAACAATGCTTCATAATCATAAAAGGATCAACTCTTCAGGAAAATGGAACATTCTTCCCTATTTATGCGACTATAACCGAACTTCATAATCCATGACAACACTGACAGAAGTAAACAAAGAGACAAATCTAAAATTATAGTTGGAGATTTAGCACCTTCTTCTCGATAATTGATAGAACAATTAGACAAGAAATCATTAAAGTTATAGAAGGTTTGACCTAATCAAAACACTACATCCAACCACTGCAGAACATGTATTCGTTTCAAGTATATTTAGATCATTTACCAATATAGGCCACATTATGGGCCATAAAACAAATGTCAATAAACTATGGAAAAGTTCTTTGGCCACAGAAATAAAATAATTAAATTAGAAATCCAGAGGAAACAAATTTTTAGAAAATGCCCAAACATTTAGAGGTTAAATAATATGGTTTCTTAAAGTTTTTTAATTGTTGTTCAATTCTAAATAACCTTTGTGTCAAAGAAGAAATGACATTGGAAATTAGAAGATACTTTGACATGAGTGATTGAGAAAATATAACTTTGAAATGTATGAGATATACCAAAAGCAGTGCTTAGAGAGAAATGTGTAAATTTATATACTCATATTAGAAAAAACTTTGAAAGCAATTATCTAAGTTCCCATCTAGAGAAGATGCAAAAAGAAAAGCAAAGTAAACCCAAGGAAAGTTGTAAGAGGAATATTTTAAGATATGAGCAGAAGTTAATGAAACAAAACTTACCAATAATAGAGATAATCAAGAAGCCAAAATTTGGTTCTTTGAAAAGATTAATAAAATTAATAAACCCCTAGAAGTCCTGATTTAACAGAAGAGAAATACAGATGATCTATGTCAAGAATGAGAGAGGGAGGATCACTACAACGTAGGAGGGAATGCCACTACCCATCCTACAGGCATTCAAAGGGCAATAGGGAACATTTTGAAAACTTAAGACAATAAATTTGGTAGCTTAAATGGAATAGACCAAGTCCTTGAAATATAGAATTCACCAAAACATATGTAAGAATAAATAAAAAATCTGAATGACTCTATATCTATTAAAATTTGATTTGTTACCAAAACCTTCCACAGAGAAACCTCCAGGATCAAAAAGTTTCAGTGATGAATTCATCAAACATTTAAGGATAGCAATACCACTTTTACACAAACTCATTAAGAAAATAAAAAGGGAGAGAGAACCAAGATGGCGGCGTAGGTGGACACACTGCGCCTCCTCGCACAACCAGAACTGACAGAAAATCGAACGGCAAGGAAGTCTGACACCAAGTAAATAAAAAAAATAAACATTCATCCAGACCGGTAGGAGGGGCGGAGACGGGCACTGGGGTGGAGAGGACTCGTGTGGCTGTGGCAGGACTGAGACTGGCTGAGTGTGGGATGAACGGTGCAGGCAGTCTGACCACTAGCAGACCCTGCGGCCCCACATTGGCGCACAGATAAACCCAGAGGGCCGGTCTCAGAGTGGCAGAGAGCGGGGCAGGCTGAGCAGTGGGTAGCACCCCGCGGCCCCACATTCGTGCATAGATAAACCGGGCAAACGGCGGGGAGCGAAGCAGACCGCACAACCCAGGGCTCCAGCTCGGGGGAAATAAAGCCTCAAACCTCTGATTGAAAACGCCCGTGGGGGTTGGGGCGGCAGCAGGAGAGACTCCCAGCCTCACGGGAGAGGTCGTTGGAGAGACCCACAGGGGCCTAGAGTGTGCACAGGCCCACCTGCTGGGGAGCCAGTACCAGGGGGGCCCAGATTGATTGTGGGTATCAGAGTGAAGGATTGAAGTCCGGAGGAGAGTGGGCGGGCGCCATTGATCCCTCTCGGCCCCTCCTCCACATACAGCCTCACAGCCCAGTGACCAGCATTACCCCGCCCCAGGGAACACCTAAGGCTCCGCCCCTTAAAGTAACAGACTGCCAAGACAAAAAAAAAAAAAAATGGCCCAAATGACAGAACACTTCAAAGCTCCAGAAAAAATACAACTAAGCGAGGAAGAGATAGCCAACCTATCTGATGCACAGTGCAAAACACTGGTTATCAAGATGCTCACAGAATTGGTTGAATCTGTTCGAAAACCAGATGAAAAAATGAAGCCTATGCTAAGAGAAACAAGGGAAAATGTACAGGGAACCAATAGTGATGTGAAGGAAACTGGGACTCAAATCAATGGTGTGGACCAGAAGGAAGAAAGCAACATCCAACCAGAAAAGACTGAAGAAACAAGAACTCAGAAAAATGAGGAGAGGCTTAGGAACGTCCAGGACATCTCGAAACGTTCCAACATTCGAATTATAGGGGTGCCAGAAGGAGAAGAGGAAGAACAGAAAATTGAAAACTTATTGGAACAAATAATGAAGGAGAACTTCCCTAATCTGGCAAAGGAAATAGACTTCCAGGAAGTCCAGGAAGCTCAGAGAGTCCCAAAGAAGCTGGACCCAAGGAGGAACACACCAAGGCACATCATAATTACATTACCCAAGATTAAACGCAAGGACCTACATCCAAGATTACTGTATCCAGCAAAGCTATCATTTAGAATGGAAGGGAAGATAAAGTGCTTCTCAGATAAGGTCAAGTTAAAGAAGCTCATCATCACCAAGCCCTTATTATATGAAATGTTAAAGGGACTTACCTAAGAAAAAGAAGATAAAAAATAGGAACAGTAAAAATGACAGCAAACTCACAGTTATTAACGACCACACCTAAAACAAAAACAAGAGCAAACTAGGCAAACAACTAGAACAGGAACAGAACCATAGAGATGGAGATCACATGGAGGGTTGTCAATAGGGGAGTGGGAGGGGGAGGGGGGGAAAGGTACAGAGAATAAGTAGCATCATAGATGATAGGTGGAAAATAGACAGGGGGAGGGTAAAAATAGTGTAGGAAATGTAGAAGCCAAAGAACTTATATGTATGACCCATGGACATGAACTATAGGGAGGGAATGTGGGAGGGAGGGGGTGGGCAGGATGGAGTGGAGTGGGGGGGGAATGGGACAGCTGTAATAGCATAATAAATATATTTTAAAAAAACTTTATTCCTAATCAAAAAAAAAAATAAAATAAAAAGGAAACTTTTCCCATCACCTTATAAAAGACCAGCAAATGAATGACTAAACAAAATGTGCTACATACATAAAATGGAATATTATTCAGCTCTAAAAAGGAATGAAGTTCTGATGTTACAGCATGGACAAACCTTGGAAACATTATGCTAAACAAAATAAGCCAAACACAAAAGGAGAAACAAACAATGTGATTCCACTTACATAAAATACCTAGAAAGGGTAAATTAATAGAAACAAAAATAGCTAAGAGATTATTAGGGGCTGGAGGAAGGGAGGAATAGATATTGTTTAATGGATATAGAGTCTGTTTGGGGTGATCAAAAGGGTCTGGAAATGGATAGTGGTAATGGTCATATAACACTGGTATTACAATTAATGCCACTAAATTGTATATTTACAATGGCTTAAATGGCTAATTTTAGGTCACATATCTCCATAATAAAAAATTTTAAAGACTGATAAATTGTGTATTATAAAATTTTTAAAATAAAATTAATGAATTAATAATAAAAGTAACTGGCAATGTTAAGACACAAATACTTGAGTGATTTCTTGAATTCCTACTCTAGGAATTAGTATTACATTGCATTTTACAGAGGCAAAACAGGTCTGAGCAACTGCTTGGCTGAGGCTGAGTGGCTAAGCGGCCTCAACTGTTGTACATATGGTTATCTATTCATGGAATAGACACAATTTTCCCAAGAAATGATCCAACTCATGGGCTACAGGTGTTTCCCATCTGACCCCTCAATTTACATTTTATTCAAAAGTTCCCGATACAATATTGTGGAGCAAAGCACTTTAACAACTATAGTTGTAGAAAGCAAATGATTGTCATATTAATATGACTAGAAGGCATCACTGTGTAATCAGATTCTAGATATCCACCTTCTCTCCTCAATCTCTTATCTTATACATTATAGTAATTTAATAAAAAATTACTGTAGAATTCCAAATCACTTCTTAGTTTTTAGATAATTCCATATATAAATACCCAATTATCTCTTTCCTATAAAAATATACTTTATGTCCATCATGACATTTGCCATCATCAGGTGTTTAAATTTAAAAAATTAAAATTTAAGACATTTTACTCATTGAAGAATTATTTCATTTAATAATAAATTAATAGTAAACATGAGTTTCATTTACCAGTAACATGAGCTGCTGGAAGATTCTCTCAAGGTGGTTGTGAGCTGATTTTTTTCTCCTTTTCAATAAAAGCAGAACACTAAGTCAGTGTCAGGAAAGACCATCTTTAAGAAATCAGCTGAGAGTCTAATGGGAACTCCTGTGTAGTAATTGTCTCCTTTTGTCTTGCTGCTTTTAAGATTCTCTCCTTATCTTTAATCTTGGCTAATGTAATAATGATGTGCCTTGGTGTGTGCTTCCTTGGGTCCAACTTCTTTGGGACTCTCTGAGCTTCCCGGACTTCCTGGAAGTCTAGCTCTTTCACCAGATTGGGGAAGTTCTCCTTCATTAAGTTTTCAAATAAGTATTCAATTTCTTGCTCTTCTTCTTCTCCTCCTTCTGGCACCCCTATGATTCAGACATTGGAGTGTTTAAAGTTTCTCAGAGATTCCTAAGCTTCTCCTCACTTTTCTGAATTCTTGTTTCTTCATTCTGTTCTGGTTGACTGTTTATTTTTTCCTTCTGGTCCAAACCATTAATCTGAGTTCAGGTTTCCTTCCCATCACTGTTGGTTCTCTGTACATTTTCCTTTATTTCACTTTTCTTAACCTTTGCTTTTTCCTCTATTATGTGACCATACTCAACCAATTCTGTGAACATCCTGATTTACCAGTGTTTTGAACTTTGCATCTGATAGATTGACTATCTCTTTCTTGCTTAGTTGTATTTTTTCTGGAGCTTTGATCTGTTCTTTCACTTGGGCCATTTTTTTTTTGTCTCGGTGTGCCTGTTGTGTAGTAAGGGGTGGACCCTTAGGTATTCACCAGGGCAGGGCAACCCACAATGCTGCGTTTCGGTGCTGTATGTGGGGGAGGGGTCCAAGAGAGAACGATGCTGCTTGTTCACCTTTCTGTCAGCTTTCAGTCACTTCCTCCCCTACCCATAAGCAAATTGGGTCCTTCTGGTGCTGTTTCCCAGGGGCGGTGGTTTTGAGTACGTTCTAGGGCCTTGTGGGTCTCTCCAACAAACTCTCCTGTGAGGCTGGGAGGTTCTCCCGCCACCTCATCCCCACAGGTTTTTTCAGTCAGAGGTTTTGAGGGTTTTTTTCCCCACACTGGAACCCTGGGTTGCAGGGTCTGTCTTGCTCCCCAGTTGTTCCTCCTAGTTTATCTGCTCGCAAATGTGGGACCACCCACTCCACCAGCTGCTGCCTCGCCCTCCCTGGTCCTCCAGCCACCACCTTGCTGGGAGTCCTCTCCACCCTGCTGCTCATCTCTGCCCCTCCTACTGGTCTGGATGAATGTTTCTTCTTTAACTCTTTGGTTGTCAGACTTCCATACAGTTTGATTTTCTATCAGTTCTGATTGTTTTTTTGTTTGTTTTTAAATTTGTTGTTGTCCTTTTGGTTGTGTGAGGAGGCACAGTGTATCTACCTACGCCTCCATCTTGGCTGGAATTCCCAGAAAGACCACCTTTAGAAGAGTTATTGAATCGAACTGAGCACGCACCAAGTGAAATTGGTACAAGATTGTATAAAAGACAGGTAAGGGCCTCTTCCCTAAGAGAGATTATAACCTACTGGGGAATAAGACACAGGCTTCACATCTGCAGTATAATTCACAAACGAGGTAAAAACAAAGTGTCCCAAGATTCTGAGAAGAAAGATATTGGGCATCCAACCACAACAAGTATGATTGATGGAGCTCTGGACAATTAATAGGGTCTGGAGCAGCTGAAGCTCAATTTCAGTGACTCCCTCACTGATTGGAACCTGCCATTTCCAAAAAGGGAAACTTCCTGTCACTTCTTCCAGCTAGTGATAAAATGGGACCATTTTCAGAGGCAAGTGTCCTATTCCTTGTCTTGGGCACCTTCTACTGCCTCCACCCAAGGACAAAAGGGGGAGGGTTCCTCCAAGATGGCCTCTGGGACCAGAGCCTCACCTCCATGTCTTGCCCTAGCTAACCCCTTCCAGGGCCCACTGAGCACATCCCAGAGGAATCCTAAGGGATTTTTGAGAAGGACCATGTGACTGGTTAATAAACACCTATTTTCCTCAGGCTTCACCTGATTTTACATGGTTAGTACCTCACTCCTTTAGCTGACTCTCTCAGTTCTTTTAAAATACAAATACTCCCAGAGGGAGATAAAACATCAAATGAATTCACACTAAGAAAACTCCCTGGGCTTATCAGATCTGCTTTTCTCTTAGGAGTGGCTTAGGAGCTCAACATTTCTGGTTGCCACAACAGACAACTTCCCAGCTGTCCTTGGGGTTGACTCAAACTCTTGTGTGGGGCATCAGTATGCTCTCCTTAATAACTACAGTGTATTATCTGGGTGTTTTCTTAGCTTAGAGCCATGCCAGACGTTAAAGTTGACTGGCGGTTGTACAGCTTTCCTCCTGTCATCTGGTCCATGACAACACACAGCAGACCCAGAGGTCAGGGGTCCAGAGATCCCTGCAAAAACCCGAGAAGATTTTTTGCCTTAGTGATTTTATAACCTGTTCTTTGTTCCTTGTTTCTGTAGTAAATAATTCACCATTTTAATGAGAGAGATAAGGCCAGGCCCTTGTGAGCCAGGAAAGATTTGAGAGATGACGAAAGCTATGTGTGTTATCCATGACCCAAGGACTTCTGGCAAGCTGCCCTCCCTGAGCTTGGATCCTTCTTTTTTTATTTTTCCTGGACACAGAAATTCCTTTCTTTACAAAAAGGCTTACTTTTATTTTTAAGAATTTTTTTCAGAGTAGTTTTAGGTTCAGAGTAAAAGTGAGAGGTAGGTACAGAGGTTCCCCATATACTCCTTACCCCCACACATACATAGCTTCCCCATATCAGCCTCCTCCACCTGAGTGGCACAGCTGTTCCAAGTGACAAACCCACACTGACACATAATAACTATCCAAAGTCTACAGTTTCCATTTGCATTCACTTTGGGTGGTGTACATTCAATGGGCTTATGTAAACATGATGACATGAATCTACCATTACAGTATCATACAAGAATATTTTCACTACCCTAAAAATCCTCTCTGCTCCCAGAAAGGGCTACTTTTAATCTTGGAAATATAAGTTTCCTGGGGCAAGTTTCCCACCCACTGTGGCTGTGGTCATGGCCTTCTGGGCATAGCTTTCAGGGTCCCAGGGATGCCATCAGCCCCAGCACACAGCCCCCAGGGCACAATAGTCTGCTTCCACTGGGACCCAAATCCAGTACTTCACTTATTCTGGGTTCTCTCTGTCCGAGGCCCAAGCTAACCTCCCAGCCAGAGGGATGTATAATCCAGTGCCACCCAGACCTAGCAGAATCACCTATGGACAGTCAGAGACTTGACTGAGAAAGAGGAGGCCCATGAGCATGTGTCCCAGGCTCCACCGGGACAGTGAGCTTTGTGAGCCATCTAATTCTCTGCATTTGGTTGGGAAGGGCAAGCAAGGGACCACTTGAGAAACGTTGGGGCCCCTGGGAAATCCCAGACTCAAATCCTCCTCACCCCCGGGAGGGGCAAATTGAATGGAAGAGAAGAAACCAATTTAAATTAAAAAACAAATAATCATGCTTACATAGTAGTCTTGCTTTTCTTATCTGGAGGACTGGATTAAAATATACTTGTATAATTCAAAATAAAAACAATTTAAATCAGGAAATAAGTGTCAGGAAGTCCAAATTTCCATGTGAAGAGTGCTGTGATGGTTTTTTGGAAATCCCTAGTTCTCTTTCCCACCTGTCCCATCAGTCTCCCTGTCCCATTGTGGCCGATGACCCTGCTTTACTGTTGTCTGAAGCATGCATCCAGTCCACTCCCGCATCTGTCACAACGGGTGCTTTATAATAAAGCAAGTAGGAGAAATGTATCCTGAGAAGCCCACCGCCTTCATCCATTCTTTTCCCCAAGAGGCAAAAAAGCCATTAGCAGGGGCTGCTGGGGAACATGCAGGATTAGGCTAAGAGTGAGGAGCTGCTGGCACTTGGAGGAGGAGAGAACCCCTAAGAGCTCTCCCCAAGGTCCATTTTCCCTGCTCCTGGTCACATTCTTGTGATCTGTGCTCAGTCCCCTCATCGCACACTCTTCCCCAATTGCTCTGTGCTGGTGGTCTCTTTCCTATAAACATGAGGGCCCTCACAGGCGCAATCAGAATCTAGTACTTTGGCAGGTAACACTACCCAGGAAGGTGGCTTAGGCATAGGAAAAAATGTTAGGAGAGCTAAGTTTAAAATAACTTTGCCCCAAGGCTAAAGTTCAGAGACCATCAGAAACACAAAATTTGCTCAGAACTAATTAGACAAAGCAGAGACTAGCAACATTTCTACCCATCTCCTGCGTTTTACAGTGAAGACAGCAGAGAGAGAAAAGTAGGTGCACGTAATGAGAGTAAATACGGTAAGCTGTTCGTTTGCTAGTTGGAGTGCTGGACTTGGGACTTAGGAGTGTCTGTTGGGAGCCACTTAGAGCCACATCTGACCTGGACTGAAATGTAGGGGAGAGACAAGACTGGCTCGTGTCCTGGGGAATAATAACCTATGACTAGGACGAGGAACAGGAAGCGCTGCCTGCACTTCAACAGGACTTACAGGCTTTCCCAGCAAGGGAAGGGTTCACCTGTGAAAAGCAAACGACTAGGCTAATGGGGGTCTTGATGTTCCGAATGATCCTTTGTTCTTGATTATTCAGAGTGGACCCCGAAGGAGAAGTCACAGCAAAGAAGTTACCACCAAGCAGGTACGCTTTTTTTTTTTTTTTTCTTTCTCCTTTGCTAGGGGCAGACTGCCCACCCCAGCTCCATGCAAAAGAAGTGTGGGAACACAAATGTAACTTAGGTTTGAGGTCTGCATCATGGTGGGTTGTGTAACATGTTGGCCTTGTTGCCCTCCATGTTTCTGGGATGCAAGAGACCCTGAAGACAGTCATTTAGTACTGAGTGCCACTAACAACACTCCCTGAGCCTGCACTGGCCTCCTAGAGAAGTAGTCATAGTGGAAACCTCAATCCTACCTGAGCCACCACGAGGCATACATACAAGCAGCCCCTCTCTTGCAGACTTGGAGACCAAAATAGCCTAAGCAAGGCCCTGGATGCTATTACTTATTTAATGAGTTGGTTAATAAAACCATTCACCAAAAATGTTTATTTAAAGCATTTTAGTTACATAGCAACTAATAATATAATAATATACAATAGAAATAAGTAAAATACTATTAAAATATAATAAATAATAACTTTAAAAATTTTTAGTTCTATAATAAACAGTCTAAATCAGGAGTCAAAAACTATGGCTCACAGGCCAAATCTGGCCCACCAGCTGTTTTTATAAATAAAGGTTTATTGGAACACAATCATGCTCACTCCTTAAGTATTATCTATAGCTGCTTTTGCTCTACAACAGCAGAATTGAGTAGCTGCAAAAGAGACAGTGTAGCTTCCAAAACATAAAAGATCAACTATCTGACCCTTTACATAAAAATTTGCCAGCTCCTAGTCTCAAGCTGTTACCTTGTTCCTCAATTATTATGGAATAAACACAATGGACAACCACAAAACTGATTCAAGTATTGTTACTAGGTGATAGCTTTTTAAAATCCTAAGTTATTACATGCTCCTTATAAAAAATGAAAAAACAGTACAGAGAAAGCTAAATTCTCCTTTAGCCATCCTGCCGGCACTAATACCCCCCTC
Source organism: Desmodus rotundus (assembly GCF_022682495.2). Taxonomy (NCBI): domain Eukaryota; kingdom Metazoa; phylum Chordata; class Mammalia; order Chiroptera; family Phyllostomidae; genus Desmodus; species Desmodus rotundus. The sequence continues at coordinate 97,278,859 of NC_071388.1, forward strand.
CCCCGAAAGTAATTCCTATAGCCAGTTTGGTGTATTTATTGACAGATGGTTTCCTTTGCATTTATATATAAATATGTAATAATAAATCAGTTGTTGTTATATTCTCATTCCATTTTCCACTCAACACACTTTCTGTACTCGTATTCCATGGGGAGACTTTCCAGATCTGTATATATAGCTCAACCTCAATTTTAACTCAGTGCTTTTATTTGGCCTTTTCCTTTTTGATAGATGTGTACGCTGTTTCCAATATTCCCTTTTTACCAACATGCTACAATGACCCTCACATCTATGCCTCCTTCTGCCCATGTGCAAGTGTTTTTCTAGAGGATACATTGAGAAGTTGAATTGCTACATCCTGAGATATGTGCATTTGAATTTTTGATACTGTCCAATCTCCCTCCACAGTGTCTGTACCAATTTGTACTCCCACTGGTAGAGGATGATAGTGCTCCTTCCCACCCTGATGCTTGCTATTTACTAAACATTTTATTACTTTTCCAACTGGGTGAGTGAAAGCAGTAACCCTTTTACAAATATTTAACTTCCCCTGATTACTAAGGTATTAGTTTTCCAGGGTTGCCATAATAAAATACCACAGACTGGGTGGCCTAAACAACAGAATTTATTTTCTCACAGTCCTGGAGGCTGGAAGTCCAACATGAAGGTGTCTGCTGACTTGGTTTCTCCTGAGGCCTCTCTTCTTGGCTTGCAAGTGGCTGCCTTTTAGCTATGTCCTCACATGGCCTTTCTTCTGTGCCGGTGCATCCCTGGGTCTCTCCTTGTGATCAAATTTCCTTGTCTGACAAGGACACCATCATTTTGGATTAGACTCCATTCTAATGACCTCATTTGGGCTTAATTGCCTCTTCAAAAGCCCTATATCCAAATAGAGTCACACTCTGAGGTGTACTGGGGACACAAGTCAACCCATAACAACTAGTGAAGTTGGGCATCTTTTTATACAATTCTTGGCCATCTTTGTATATATGTCATGGCCATCAGATCATCTCTTCTTATTTGCTTCCTCACATCCTTAGCTCATTTTATTCTGGGTTAACTTTTTCTGTTCACGCGTAGGCATTTCATATTTATTCTTAATAGTGATTCTTTGATATACATATAATAAATATTCTAAGCCTATAATTTGTTTTTTAATTTTGTTAACATGTTTTTAGTCAACAGAGGTATTTACTATTATTGTTATGTTGTTGTTATTTTGATGAAGTTGAAGTTATTAATTTTCTCCTTTATGGATTTTGCTCTTTGGGCTTATTTAAGACAGCATTCTGGCCCTGGCTGGTGTGGCTCAGTGGATTGAGCGCCGATATGTGTACCGAAAGGTTGCTAGTTCAATTCCCAGTCAGGGCAGGTGCCTGGGTTGTGGGCCAGGTCCCTAGCTGGGGGCATGTGATAGGGAACCAAGCACTGTTTCTCTCCCTCTTTCTCCATCTTTTCCCTCTCTCTAAAGTTAAATAACTAAAATCTTTTTTTAAAAATTTTTTATTGTTATTCAATTACAATTGTATGCCTTTTCTCCCCATCCCTCCACCCCACCCCAGCTGAACCCACCTCCCTCCCCCACCTCCACCCACCCCCTTGATTTTGTCCATGTGTCCTTTATAGTAGTTCCTGTAATCCCCTCTTCCCACTGTCCCCATCCCACTCCCCCCTGGCTATTGTTAGATTGTTCTTAACTTCAATGTCTCTGGTTATATTTTGTTTGCTTTTTTTCTTCTATTGATCATGTTCCAGTTAAAGGTGAGATCATATGGTATTTGTCCCTCACTGCCTGGCTTATTTCACTTAGCATAATGCTCTCCAGTTCCATCCATGCTGTTGCAAAGGATATATGCTCCTTCTTTCTCTCTGCTGCGTAGAATTCCATTGTGTAAATGTACCATAGTTTTGGGATCCACTCGTTTGCTGATGGGCACTTAGGTTGCTTCCAGTACTTGGTTATTGTAAATTGTGCTGCTATGAACATTGGGGTGCACAGGTTCTTTTGGATTGGTAATAACTAAAATCTTAAAAAAAAAAAGAGAGAGAGAGAGAAAGCGTTCTCAACTTCCAAACTTCTGATGACATTTTGGCATACCCCCTACCAATACCTTTATCATTAAAAAATAGGTCTTTAGTCTACCTGGAAGGTTTTTTTCTATGAATCGTCTTAATAGCATTTATTGAAAAGTCTGTCCTCTTCCTTTCCAGGTGAAACATCACCTCTATCGTGTATTTCAGTAGGATATTCTCACTTTTTCATGTCTGTTGCTGGATACTCTGTTCTTCTGTATTGATTTTCTACTCCTGAGTCAATTTCCATTATAGCTCTACTGTTTCTCATTGTTTTTGATGGATATATAGAAATCTATTTTTGGTTTGATATTTTGTCTGGTAACCTTACAGAATTCTCTTAATAGTTATAAGAGTTTATTAGTTGATTCCTTTGGAATTTCTTAGTAAACAACCATATAATATATGTATAATAACAGTTTTTTCCTTTCATTCTAATCTTTACACAGCCTAATATACATACACACACACACATATTTTTTCTCTGGTATTACTGCTTTTTCTTGGCCGTCCAACACAATGCTGAGTAAATACCCATGAGAAAGAATAGTCTCAGGGCTGATGCAGATCTGTGTGGGTTGTGCACTGCCCAGTTCTAGGGGGGCCATTCACACTTAGAAGTCTTAGATATTCTTGTCATGTTCCTGATTTTAATCCATTTTTATTACATGCTATGAAATCATATTTCTTGGTGACTTCTTTGCAGAATTCTTTGAGGCTGGGGCTGTACCCTGGTCATAACCTGGGAAGGACATAGGAATGTGTGTGGGACTCTTCTTGTACACAGGGGCCTTCTAGATGTCGTGATTTGAAGGGAACTACACCCAATACCTGCTCATCCATCTGCCACATCTCCCGAGCTTTTGTAAAACATTGAAATAACACACTGAACATCCTACTGAAAATTAAAATGAACACACATATTTAAATCCTGGGTCTCTATGAATTCCAAACAGAGCCAAACTACAAAACCGTAGGCAAGAGCACTACGCATGCATGTAAGAGACAAGCAGATAAATCAGAGGTTGTTGCACCCTGTTAAATGTTGGAAGAGGGTACAAGGTGTACTTTTGACTTGGGCTGACCCTTTTGACTTGGGCTGACCAGCTCTCAGCCCTGATCCATGTCTAGGAATGAACTCTCTGACCTCTTGAATTTGATGACTGTGTCGGGGAAACACAAAAGCCAACTTTCATTTATGGCTGCCTGAAGATAACAGCTGGCCTCTCACATTTGAATTCATACACTGTGATTTTTGCTCTCTTATTTCCCTCTGGGTGCCTTTCCCATGCCAGGAGCAAGAAGGGGGAGACTTCTGTTCACAACATTTGATCCATTTCAAAATTCTTTTAAAATATATGATCTCATTTTATGCCTGTGAGTTTTGTGACAAAAATTTAATTTAAGTAGTATGTCTATTTGCACTACAGGAAGAATTGGAATAAAGGGAAAAGAAAAGAGGTTCTATCATTTACCACCTTCCTGACCTTGGACACACTTCAAAGCCCCCATTTCCTCGTTTGTGAACAGTAAATGGGACCTGCCACACCCTGCTCGGCTGGGGCGAGGCCTGATCCGTGGACCTCAGAGGTACCTGCCAAGGAGAGGATGATTTTGAAATAATTTTGTAAACATCAAAACCTGTGTAATGTGAGTTAATAAATTAACCAAACTTCTCCCTTCATGGAACAAAGCCAACAGTTTTATAAGCTTCACTGTTGACTCTAGAAATGCAATTCTTATACAATTTCCTTCTACCTGCTTTGTTTCCCCTTTATCCTCTGATATACATATTTATTACATGCAATTACATGTACAAATATACGCAGATTATAAAACACACATGTTATATATATGCTCAGACATATATAAAACATATGTGTATATATATTATAATCCTGCTATTTCCAATAGTTTCTATCACTAAAATCATGATTCTTCTACCATTTTTCCCCTTTTGCTTAGATTCTGTTGTTTCAGCTCCAAATTGCCCACTCTTTCCTACCCATAACCTTGGTAACCTGGGTCCAAAGACTTTGAGTTGACTCATTTGAAGATTAAATGTAACCTGCATCTCCTCTGCACACCCCTTTCCTGGGAAGGGGCTGTCTCTCTCGCCCCCAAACGTACACTGACTTTAAACAATGATGTGATGCCAGTCATTTCTCATGCCTGTGAGACCCCTTTCTCCGTTTCCTGGGTGCTCAAGATGTTTTTATTGCCATATCCTCTGCCCACCATTCGGTCATCTTCTCCCTCATGGTCTTCTTTCTGTATGGACAATTTTCTGTCTGGTTAGTTGGAGTTCTACATCCTTGCTACTCCAAGTGGGCACCACAGACCATGGCATCGGAACCTGCTAGGAAGGCAGGGGGCTCAGGCTCAGCCCAGACTGCGAAGTGCACAGTCAAGTTGGAGGATCCCATCTTGGGCTGTAAGTGGCTCTGGGGACCCAAAGCAGACAAGGAGAGAAGGGAGGCAACAGTCAGCGACTGCCCAGGACCCAGGACTCACAGAGATTCCAACGTGGCTCAAAGACTAAGGTCATTTGGGATCAAATGCTGATTAACTGACCTGGTCAGCTTTTTACTCCTCACAGGAGTGCTTTTAACTACTGTTGCTTCTTTCCTTCCTGCTTCTTCTATGCCTCGTAGCTTCTGCTTCCTCACAGCTGTCCTGGCTCCAGGTCCTGCCTTCTGGTGTGAGGACCACCCTAATGAGGCCAGACTGAGACAGGTGGGCACTCACATCCCTCTAATACTTCGGCTTCCATTTGAGTATTCTTTAAATATTTTATCAACATTTATTTAGCCACAAGTGATGTTCTTTTTTAAACTGTGGTAAAATGTAACATAAAGTTTACCATCTTACCCATTAGGTGTACAATCCAGTAATGCCATGTGTGTTTATAGTGTGCAGCTGATCTCCAGACCTTTTCTATCTCGTGAGGCTGGAACTCCGCACCCATTAAACAACAGCTCCATGTTCTTCCCTCTCACAGCCCCTGGCAACTTTCACATTTTTAAAAAACTTCGTTGAGGAATAATTGAAAATATAACTGTATATATTTAAAGAGTACATATGATGATATGATATACATATACATTGTTGAATGATTGCCAAGGTCAAGATAACTAACACATCCATCACCTTACATAGTGTGTGTGTGGTGAGAATGCTTAAGACCTACTCTCAGTGACTTTCAAGTATATAACATTGTGTCGTTAACTGTGGCGCCACGCTGTACATCGCCACCACTCTCTGTTTCTATGAGTCTGACTATTCTAGGTATCGCACATAAGTGGAATCATACAGTATTTGTCTTTTTGTAAGTGGCTTATTTCACTTAGCATAATATCCAGGAGGTTTATCCATTGTGTAGCGTGTGTCAGAATTACCTTCCAAGGCTGAAAAATATTCTATTATCCGTACATAACACACGTATAGATATACCACATTTTGTTTGCCTGCTCACCTGTAGATGGCCATTTTGGCTACTTCCACCTTTTGGCTATTATAAATAACGTTGCTGTGAACGTGGGTGCACAGGTGTCTCTTTGAGATGCTGCTTTCAATTCTTTTGGGTAAATACCCAGAAGTACAATTTCTGGATCATATGGTAATCCTAGTTTTAATATTTAGAGGAACCTCTACACTGTTTTCCACAGTGGCTGCACCAGTCTGCATTCCCACCCATAGTGCACAAGGGTTCCAGTTTCCCCACATCCTCACAAGCACCGGCTCTTTTCTATTTTTGTGATAGTGGCCATCCTAGTGTGTGGGAGGCGATGTCTCACTGTGACTTTGACTTGCATTTCCCTGCTGATTAGTGACATGGAGCACCTTTTTATGTGTTTGTTGGCAAGTGATGATCTTTTAATAAAAAGGGTATACCGTGTACTTCATGGTCAAAATAAATGAATTATTCCATGCATTTCCCAAACCAGAAAACTTCTTGGAAGGCATGTCTGTATGGTTTGATGATAAAACAGTCCATTTATTCCCTGAAAACAGCCCTATACCACACACCATCCCACTTCTGGCTCTGTTGATTTCAGCAGGTTGTTCAGGGTGGTCCAGGGTGGTCCTCAGCTGGTTGAGTGGGGTGGCCTGGTGTGACAGGCATGGGTGCCTCTGATCACAGAGACTGCACAGCACCTTCGAGGAGTGTTTTTAATCTCCACCTTAGGGTGATGACTACTTTGGTAAGAAAAGAAACAATTTGTGATTTATCTAACTTCTGATACATTCCAACTATGTTTTAGTGCCCGTTGTGTAGGGTGGCCCCCTAGCAGCAGCTGGCCCTTTAATTTGGCTGTTCGCATAGCTGACATTCAGATTCGCTAGGAGAGCGTCTGAATGGGTCATGGATCACTTGTCCCTGGGACAGAGCAATTACACCATCTCTCATAGGCCCCCAGAAAGCCTCTGGACCCTTTGTTTGGACTCCAGGGCCTGGATCAATCCGGAGTCCCTGTGAGGGCGGCTGCAAGGGGGTCAGGGCGGCAGGCATCCTCCTCCTGCAAGGCCTACCGGGCATGTTTCCCCGAGAGTCTCCTCGACAAGGACAAGACGGGAGGCTATGAACTTTCATACGTAACTCCATGTTGGCATTTTACCTAACATGTCCTGTCTTCTTCTGGTGTGTGTGTTAAGGAAGGAGTAGTTCCTTTTTCTATCAAAAGCTTTCTCTGATCCCTGTGCTAAACCTAAATCTTTTTCAAACCCCACTTCCCACTTTAACTCCCACCTTACTGCCAACTCATTCTCTTCTAGACACAGTTCGCTCTTGCCCCTTCAAAGTTTCCAGAAGGGAAAGGAAGCTCAGTCCTTGCCATTCAAACATGATGACAGAGTTAGCAATGTGGCAAGAGAGACGTGATGGGGTCAATGACAGGACAGGGTCAAGGACAGGACAGGGTCAAGGACAGGCCAAGCACTCCTGCTCTGCTAGATCAATGGAAGGGGCCTCTCTGAAGAATTCTTCTTTTGCTACTGTCATCAAGGCATTGGGGCTTCATATCAGCATCAAAATGTACCAGGAGCCTTTGCTGGAAAGGCTCTGCTGCTGGTCGGAGACAGAATCTCCCCTGGAGACTCCAGCAGTTTGTGTGGCTGAGTTTAACAGATACAAGAGAACCAGGGCAGAGATGGAAGGGGCCCATGTGACTGAGGGGCCCGAACTTAGGCTTCTGGGCCCCTCAGTCACATGGGCCCCTTCCTACGATCATATGCTTTTGTAAAATATTCAAAAGAGTGATATTCAACCACAGTTGTGTTTAGATAACTTCTACTTCCACTGTTAAATTTTTCCCAGTGTTGAGTGGTGGTGGAATGGCCATGGGCACATTTGGGGGTCAGGCTACCAGCAGCTGAGTTGGAGGCACAGTTAGCTAGGGTGTTTTCAGATGGTGCAATTACTTGACTGTAGAGTTAGTTACTGCTAGCCACCAGTGTAAAAAACGGGCTCTGGGAATGGCCCACTCCACCTTTGCATCCGCCGTCGTGACCAAAAGACGCAGGCCCTGAGGTGGGTCTTACCACCACCATACCTGCGATACCTGGGCTGAAGGAGGGGAATAAGGTTTGAAATGTGTGGAGCCAGAACTCCGTCTATGGAAAATCCTTCCAAACAGGAAGGCTTATGTGAAAGAATCTTGATAGAGCTTTTCCTGTTTGACCGCAATCCTCAGCAATTCTGAAGATGAAACTTTTCTCCATTATCACAATAAAAAGCAAATTTTGATAAAGAATGCTAGAGGAAAGATTTTATCTTTTCTGTCCTTTATATTAAAAATGACATTCACAAAATCGTTATTATATGAGCTGTATAATTTGTTTCCTATGGCTGCTACAATAATACCCCATGCTTGGTGGCTTAAAACAATACAGAATTTAGTGTCTTACAGTTCTGGATGTCCAAAGTCCAAAATCAGTGCCATGGGGCTAAAATCAAGGTGTTGCCAGGCGGGTTCCTTCTGGAAGCTCTAGGGGAGAATGTGCTTCCTTGGTTGCTCCAGCATCTAGCTGACACCTGCAGTTCCGTGGTTCCTGGTCTCTTCCTCCATCTTCAAAGGCAGCGGCCCGGTGTCTGGCTCCTGTTCCATTGTCACAGCTCTTTCTCTGACCAAACCCAGGAACGTTCTCTGATTTTAAGCATTCATGTGATTAGATTAAGCCCACCTTCTGAATACTCTCCCCATTTCAAGGTCTGTACCATTAATCACATCTGCCAAGACGCTTTTGCCATGTGAAGAAATGTATTCACATGTTCCGGCTGAGGATATCTTTGGGGGCTATTATTCTGTCTCCCACAAATAGACAAAGATACAATAGAGGTGTGTCAGGTGATTCATTAATTAAAATGTTACATTATTTTCCTGGTTTTGTGATATTTCTTACTTGCCCTTTCTAATATTTGTAATTTCTTGTGATTTAAAAAATACTTTCTCTCAAAAATATATGCTCTTTGGTACCTAACTGTATTTGTACCTATATATTCTTTTTCTTAAAGAAGAATCCCCTAATCGTGTGAGCTCCCGACCCCCATGTACGCTAACTAATGGCATCTCTACTCTCCCGGTAACTAAATTGAGAACTTGAGAACTTTCCCCCATCTTAGCAGTGGGAGTCGGCTGCTGGCTGGTGTGGCTCACGGGCCATGAAGAGAAAGACACACATGTGGAACGGGGGCTCCTGTGTCGCAACTAGTGACCATCCTTCTGTCTGTGACCTTAGAGTCACTTACCGAAGCAAAGTGCAGCTTGTAGACATGGTGTAAGGGAAGCCCCAAATAACAGACATGCGGGGGGATAGCAGAAAAGAGGGGTGACCCAGGAGTCCCTGAACTGTCACACTGAAAACTTAACAAATCTCCTCCTTTGGCAAGTACCACAATTCTCTTCTGTCCACCCAGTCAGCTCTTCCTCCCTTTGTGCGGCTACGACACTGCAGCCTGTCTGCCTCGCTCTATGGGACTCTTTTCCGGCCTCAGCACGGACCAGCAGCCTATCCACTTTTCTTGTGCTTCCTTAAGGAAAACACACCTCGCCTGTGGCCTCTTTTTGGCCCAATTTAACCTGCCCTCTTCATCCCTTAATGCTGCTTCCCCTCCCACGGCCTGTGCCTCTGCGTGAACCTTTGCGTGAACTTCTTCCACTTTGCTTTTGACAGTTTCTGAACTGCAGCCCCCATTCTCCCTTCCCTAGATTTTTCTGTTTCTTAGCTATATCCCAAAGCCTTGGCAAGGGCTTCTCTTCTGCCCATCATTTCCCTTCTAGCATTTTGCTTTTCCTGCTGTAGTGAGAATTTTCCCCTTCCTCAGACCTCTCTGCTCAACTCCGCAGCCCAACAAGCAGCCCGTTGAACCTCTTACTGGACATTTGCTCCTTCCTTGCACATGAAGACAACCACTTCCCATGTGGACAGCCGATTTCTAGCCTGTTGGCCCAGATGTACCCACAGCGCCACTTACCTGCGTTCTCACAAACAGTGACTAACACTTGACTCCAAAGATCAGTGGTCAATCACTTCCCATCCACTCATTCTCAGCAGGACACCTCTCTTCCTGGCACCTTCCTGTTAGTCCTTCCCTTTCACGTGTTGGTTCTGCAGAGGGAGGAGTACGCATGTTCACACATTTTTCTGGGTTTTTTTATTCTAGTTTGTAGTCATGATCAGCCATCCATCCTGTGGCATTGAGTATGGTTTCAACATTCATGTTGAGTGTGCTGCACTCACAGCCTAACCTCCCTTTCATCAGGAAATCCCAGGTCTCCGGACCTGAAGCAGGGTCTCATTCTGCCTTTTGTTTTTGGAACCTGAAATTGCTCTGAGTCATCTCCCAGCACCTCGGCAGCCCCACTCTTCAGGAGTACCTGTGTGGGCCTCCTATTGTCCTTCTGTGCTGGTCACAGCCAACCATGGGGTGCTATGCAGCTCTCACTGTCAAAGCTGACTCTGCAGTCCTTTCCTGGCTCCCTCCTTCAGCCCTGTCTCCTCTCCTCTCTCCCCTCCAGCTCCCAGCTCCCAGCTCCCAGCCCCTTTCTCTCGTCTTCCCTTCCTCCTAGGGCAGAAATGTAATTTATGTTCTCTTCAGAATTTCCCTCCATTGTCATGTGGGGATGCACCACTCTCCTTGCTTTCTTTCTCTTCAGGTTCAAATGTGTCTTCCCTGAAGTGCATGCTCTCCACTCCTGGGTGGGGGGGCTCCTCTGGGCCGGCTTCTGAGTGACAGCTGCCTCCACAGTTCCTCCACAGCCTCCTCTCCCTTCACTGCTTACCCTTCCAGATCTGCCCCTGGGGCAACATTCCCCTGCACAGGACAGCACACTCTCTACTTCCTCTTCATGCCCAAGGCCACATTGGCCTCGTCAGCAGCTTCCACATCAGTTATGAGGATCCCGAGCACCAGAGAAGTTGGTGAGTGGAGCGAGTTGGTCCAAGGTCAGTGGCAGGAGCTGGGACCTCTTGACAATGAGGACAGGACAATGCCCACTACATCTCCAGTCCAAGGGAGCAAAAAACACAGTCCTCTGATGTCCAGGAGGTTGTGGGACAACTGGGTCCTACTTGTTCACAATCAGTCACTCCCATGTGTATGTGTGTGTCCTTCACCAAGGATCTCTCTTCTCCCTAATTTAACTGGGGATTTGGAGCCCTTAGCACATGAAGCAGCTGCACATATATAATAGCTCTACATCAGCCTGGGAAGACCACTGCTGCAGACACACAGGACCAAGTGATCAGCAATTTCAATGATTCCTTACGCAGCACGCTGTGGGACCATCTCAACTCCAGAAATGCCTTGTGACTAAGACAAAGCGGGTATTTTGAAGGGCGTAGTCAAAGCCCCTGGCTGGTGGGAGACAAAAGAAACAGCCTGCAACATAAACAATGACTAAAACACTAAAACAAAGGCCGAAAACCATTGAATCTGCAGGAAACAGGCAGCATCAGAACCCCCCCCCCCCAAACTACAGGTTATTTATTTATTTATAATCTTCACCCAAGGATATGTTTATTGATTTTAGAGGGCGGCATGGAGAGAGGGAAGTGTCGATGTGAAAGAGAAACATTGATCATTTGCCTCCCGTACGTGCCCTGCCTAGGCATTGAACTTGCAACCTTTTAGTGCATGAGATGACACTCCAACCAACTGAACCACCCAGTCAGGGACACCGGTCCTTTTGGACACAGGGTCATCCGTGAACTTGAGACACTGCGTTGAAAGTCGGGGATGTGGAATACAGATGAAGCCTCCCAGCAACTGGCCAAGATCCAGAGGACAGGCATCACGACCTTGACTATTTCTCTGACACGGGACAGGATGCCTCTGGGTGTGACAAGAGTGGCCGGAAGTTTCCTTGGTCCCTTCTGCTATCACCAGCACTGAGATGTCAGGAACTGAGGATCTCAGAGAATCACTTTCTGCCCAGGAATGAAGAGCTACTTGAAAGGAATCACATGACATGGAGGGCTGTTTGAAATGCACTGCCTAAGAAAAAGTGGCCTAGAAATTCTGGAGGTTTAATAAATGGCTCACCTGCTCAGAAACAGATCCTGTGAAGGATGCAGCAGAATGTTGAGTTGTTGAATTGAAAACACATGTTCAGAGAACCAAGATGGCGGCGTAGGTAGACACACTGTGCCTCCTTGCACAACCAGACCTGACGGAGGATCAAACGGCAAGGAAGTCCGACACCAAGGAAATAAAAAGTGAACATTCATCCATACCGGTAGGAGGGGCAGAGATGGGCAGCCGGGGTGGAGAGGACTCACGTTGCTGTGGCAGGACCGAGACTGGTGGAGTGTGGGACTAATGGGGCAGGCAGTCGGACCACTAGCAGACCCTGCGGCCCTACATTCGCGCACATATAAACTGAGAGGGCCGGACTCAGACTGGGGGAGAACGGGGCAGGCAGAGCTGCGGGTAGCACCCGGTGGCCCCACATTCGCCCACAGATAAACCGGACAAACGGCAAGGAGCAAAGCAGACCGCGCAACCCAGGGCTCCAGCTCAGGGAAATAAAGCCTCAAACCTCTGATTGAAAATGCCCGTGGGGGATGGGGCGGCAGCAGGAGAGACTTCCAGCCTCACAGGAGAGGTTGTTGGAGAGACCCACAGGGGCCTAGGGCGTTCACAAGTCCACCCACTCGGGAACCAGCACCAGAGGGGCCCAGTTTGATTGTGGGTAGCGGAGTGAAGGATTGAGGTCCAGTGGAGAGTTGAGTGGGCGCCATTGCTCCCTCTTGGCCCCTCCCCCACATAGAGCGTCACAGCTCAGTGACCAGCGTTACCCCGCCCGGGGAACACCTAAGGCTCCGCCCCTTTAAGTAACAGATGCATCAAGACCAAAAAAAAAAAAAAAAAAAAGGCCCAAATGACAGAACACTTCAAAGCTCCAGAAAAAATACAACTAAGCGAGGAAGAGATAGCCAACCTATCGGATGCACAGTTCAAAACACTGGTTATCAAGACGCTCACAGAATTGGTTGAATTTGGTCACAAATTACATGAAAAAATGAAGCCTATGCTAAGAGAAACAAAGGAAAATGTACAGGGAACCGATAGTGATGCGAAGGAAACTGGGATTCAAATCAATGGTGTGGACCAGAAGGAAGAAAGAAACATCCGAGCAGAAAAGAATGAAGAAACAAGAATTCAAAAAATCGAGGAGAGGCTTAGGAACGTCCAGGACACCTGGAAACGTTCCAACATCCGAATTATAGGGGTGCCAGAAGGAGAAGAGGAAGAACAGAAAATTGAAAACTTATTTGAACAAATAATGAAGGAGAACTTCCCTCATCTGGCAAAGGAAATAGACTTCCAGGAAGTCCAGGAAGCTCAGAGAGTCCCAAAGAAGCTGGACCCAAGGAGGAACACACCAAGGCACATCATCATTACATTACCTAAGATTAAACAGGAGAGAATCTTAGAAGCAGCAAGAGAAAAGGACACAGTTACCTACAAAGGATTTCCCACAAGACTGTCAGCTGATTTCTCAAAAGAGACCTTACAGGCAAGAAGGGGCTGGCAAGAAGTATTCCAAGTCATGAAAAGCAAGGACCTACATCCAAGATTACTGTATCCAGCAAAGCTATCATTTAGAATGGAAGGGAAGATAAAGTGCTTCTCAGATAAGGTCAAGTTAAAGAAGTTCATCATCACCAAGCCCTTATTATATGAAATGTTAAAGGGACTTACCTAAGAAAAAGAAGATCAAAAATAGGAACAGTAAAAATGACAGCAAACTCACAGTTATTAATGACCACACCTAAAACAAAAACAAGAGCAAACTAGGCAAACAACTAGAACAGGAACAGAACCATAGAGATGGAGATCACATGGAGTGTTATCAACAGGGGAGTGGGAGGGGGAGAGGGGGGGAAAGGTACAGAGAATAAGTAGCATAGCTGATAGGTGGAAAATAGACAGGGGGAGGGTAAGAATAGTATAGGAAATGGAGAAGCCAAAGAACTTATAAGTATGACCCATGGACATGAACTATAGGAGGGGAATGTGGGAGGGAGGGGCTGGGCAGGATGGAGTGGAGTGAGGGGGCAGGAAATGGGACAACTGTAATAGCATAATCAATAAATATATTTAAAAAAAAAGAAAACACATGTTCAGAGTCAGACTGGCCTGGGTTCAAATTCTGCCTCCATCTCCTACTAGCTAAGCATCGTCACCTAATCACCCACCCAGCGAGGGGTGAGCATGTGTGCTCACTTCAGCAAGCCTCAGTCATGCACAAACGCTACATCCCTTCATTCATTCACTCTTTTATTAATGGCTCTTCCTTGCTGAGACTATATTCTATCTTTGGTCTTCAGACTCAATTCCGGGTTTTACCATTAATTATTTTTGCAAAGGCCTCACAGGAGAAGGATTTCACTTTCTGGGAATACAGGAGGTGATCTTGTCAAGTCTCTACTGGCAATTTTCCAGAACACCAAACACAGTGAGGAGCGGGTCCAAGCCTCAGAGTAAACACGGCTGGGGTCCATTGGATCTGCAGACCTAATTGCTCATATGACATTCACACGGAAGAGAGACATAGCTGGCACATACCAGTCACCTGGTCACTGTCATTTTCCTGCCCACAGGGTACCCTTCCATGAGGAGGACTGATGTCAGAGTACAACAGGATCAGAACACCTCAGTTCCCATCTATTGCTAACTAAATTCCAGGGGTTCTGTTTCCATTATTTCTTGCCATGTAACAAGCCTCTCCAAAACTTACTGGATTATGCCAACCACCATTTTCTTTTCCTCGTGAGTCGGTGTGTTGCCAGGGCTTAGTTGGGAGCGCTTCTGCCTCACATGGCATCGGTTGGATGCTTAACTGGGCTGGGACATCCTAGAGGGCTCGCTCACATGTCTGGAGCTTGGTGGGCATGGCTGGAAGCTTGGGGCAGCTGGGTCTCTCTTCACATGGCCTCATTGCTGGGTCACTCCAGCAGGGGAGCCAGACTTTCTCACACGGTGGTATAGGGCTCCCCAAAGGGCAAGAGCAGAAGCTACCAGGCCTTCTTTTGGTTCAGGCCCAGAACCGACAGCATCCCTTCCCCACATTCTATTGCTTAAAACAAGTCACAGACCATCGCAGATTCATCACGGGAGGGGACTGCATGAGGGCGGGACTCCCAGGAGGTGAGGTTCACTGGGGATCACCTTTGAACAATAGCTGTCAGGGTTCTCTACCTGAGGCTTCATAACGATATGAGAGAATTGAGTATGGAATGTACCAGCGTCTGCTTATTTAACAGAAAACTTAGGCAAAACAAAGTAAAAATTATACCAATGCTAGGGAGTGGGATTCTGGCATTAATTCTAGTACCTCCACATTAAGGAATTGGAGAATGTACTAATCAGACACAGTGTAAGTAGACGTCTCTTCTCTGGCCCTTAGGAGACATTTCTATCATCTTCTTGGTGTGCGTCATCTACTGAGCATCTGTGATCCACACGTCTCACTGTAGTTATGTATTGCTTCCCTTCCAGGGAACGGCATCTCACTCTTCCTTTGTCCAAAGTTGGTCATTTATGTGCAGAAGTTCTGTCAATCATCTCCATAGCCCCAGACTCTGCTATTCCTAATGGATCCTGCATGAGGGTGAAAACTTAAGGCAGAGTGTTTTCCTTCAATGTGCACTCTGAAACAACACCCTGTGCATAAAATTTTCCCTTCCCGTGACGATCTTCGATTTTGGACCTCTCTGTAACTGGGTTTTACAGCAGGCCCTGGATTTCTGCCAAATGAATGACTTTCAGCTTTTGTAAAACATGAAAAGGGGTCAACATAGCAGTATCTGGTGTGTGATAGATGCTTAACAATGTTTGCTGAGTGAAATGATAAATGTTATAATAATTACCTTTTGCAAAGGACCCAGAACACTGTGAGTTTCAGTAACTGTTAGTTACCATTTTAGCACCTGCCCTATCCCCTTTTTTCAAAAATTGTATTTATTATTTATCAAGGTATGATTTACATATAATATTACCTTAGTTTCAGGTGGACAATGTTATGATTTGATAACTGTTCATGTTGCAAAATGATCATCACGATAAGTTTAGTTAACATCCATCACCATCCCTGTTCAGTTCAAGTTCACCGTCAGCCTATTTTATTTGTAGTTTTCTGGAGGGCCAGGGTCAGGGGACAGATTAATTTCTAATTCATCCTTACAGGTGAAACTGTCCCCTTTCATGTGCCATGCTATCAGAAAGGGAAATTTAGAAGTTGAAATTTTACTAAAAGTTTTATTTTGGTCTTAGAAAAGGCAATGTCATCTGGGGTGTTGTGGCCCTCAGTGATCAGTGCCAAGAGAGACTTTTGGGCACAGTAGTGAAGAGACAATTCCCAATTTCTGCTCTCACTCTCAGTGCCCATCCCAAGTGGAAGTCAAGTCACTCTCTCAGGGCAAAA
This sequence comes from Desmodus rotundus, assembly GCF_022682495.2. NCBI lineage: Eukaryota > Metazoa > Chordata > Mammalia > Chiroptera > Phyllostomidae > Desmodus > Desmodus rotundus. The sequence goes on from NC_071388.1 coordinate 97,294,863, forward strand.
GTTGCCTGGGTGGACACCTTGCATGCAGCTGATAATGGACACAAGTTCTTCAATTCTCCTCCTTTGCCCTGGCTTTGTGGGGATCTGGGCCATTTTCTCCTGTATCGTGAGCCTGTCTCCTCTCTGTCTTTCTCCCCATCTGGTCAGTTACCCAATTGAAAACCCTCTTTCTCCTCACTCATTCCAGCTCCCTCTGGGAGCCTGGGCCACAGCACCCCTCAGAGATTCCCCTCCCCAGGCCTTTCGAGCCCCAGAAACCATCATGAACAAGTAGCCCATTCCAAGGGCTGGCCCCTGTTCTGGCTTTTGACCTGTTCATGTTCTCCTAATCTCAGTCTGTTCAAGAATTACTTCTACAGTTCCACCCAGGCAGCCTGTTGTTTTTCCTTCTTCTTTCTTCCTCTTCTCTATTCCGTGTTCTCATTCTTGAGTTTTACTCCAGGCCCTATTCTTGTACGTATAGTGACATGGTTGCATCTGTCTTTATAACAGCTCCAATCCCACCCCTAGTTTCTTCCATGACAGGCCAGCTCCGGGCACACAGTGAGGACAGCCTTGGCACAGCCTGTCCAGCCCTTTCATCGCCTGTCGTTATTTTCCTTCTAGTCCCAGAGGGCCGGAAGCAGACCTGGAGGTGAGACCTGAAGAGAACTGGAACCACGATGACCTTGTGCACGATGGAGAAGCAGACTCCACTCCCAGAAAGCCCACCGTCAATGCAGAAGAGGGAGGTGGGGGGCCCCAAATCTGCCGTGTATGTGGGGACAGGGCCACTGGCTATCACTTCAATGTGATGACATGTGAAGGATGCAAGGGCTTCTTCAGGTAGAGTAACCTGTCAACCTTCACCCATGGGCCACCCCTGACACACAGGGTCACATCTAACTGGGGTTCTGCCATTAGCCCCCTGGACACCAGGGCCTCAGCTTGACCTGTCTCCCTGGTCCAGAGTGAGGGCTGGTAGCCCATTACGCTCATAATTAGTCTCGGGAGAGCTATTTACACCTCAGAGAAATCCTCATCTTCTGTTTTCCTACCTGAGGAGGATCTTCTTCTATTAAGATACCCCTCTGTCTCTCTACATGTTCTGAATAAAATAGAAACCCAGTCTGTAACAGAGGAAAGAATTTGAAAATCCAAAATGCAAGTGTTCAAATCAGTCTTAGAGTATGATTTTTAAGTAAGAATGGCATAAAATAAATGAAGAATGTGACAAGACAAGCTCACCTAGAAACAGGCAAAGAGGGAGGTCCAAAAACGAAAGACTAAAAAGTCCCAGCTCATAGCAAGACAGGCCCAGACGGAAGGGCTCATGTTGCCCAGCTGAAGAAAGAGCAGTGCTCAGTGCAGGCTCAGACCGGCGGTGGTTGGGGGGGTGCAGAATTGGACCAGGGAAGGAGGGGAGTGGAGGAAGGGCGCTCCCCCAGCCGGCCCTCATAGTGGGCTGGGTGTGCTGAGGGCAGGTCCCACCTCTGGGGTCCCACTTGAGACCCTCATGCATTGTCGGGACACCAGCCCAATGGGGCCCTCTGAAGAGTTTTTTCTGGAGGCTGGACAAAGGAATGGAAACAAACCCTAGAGCCAGGGCCCCCCCACACTGTTCTAGACTCTAGAGCCTAGAGTCCCAGAGATGGGCTGCCATCAGTATTTCATGAGTAGGGGGGCTGGACCCACAGGGGGACTTCCAGGCCAGCATCAGCCCAGGAAGGCGCTGCAGCAGGTCAGCGCCCCCCGCCCACACACACCCGAGTGAAGAAACCCCCACTGTGGGCTGCTTGAGCTATTCTCAGGTCCCCACAGGGTTAGGTGAGCCTAGGGCGTTCTAAGACGCCCGTGTTCCGGTGGGAAACGAGTGTGCGTGTTGTTTGGATTATAACAGAGGTCAGACCAGCCACAGTGTCAGGCTGCATTCAGTTACAGGTGACAGAACACTCCACTCAAAGGAGTTTATCAATAAGGAAAATATGCTACCTCTCATAACTAAAGTCCAGAGGCCAAATTCAGGGTTGGTATTACCATCAGCTCAATTCTTTTTGTGTTTCTTTTCTGCCATCCAGTGTGAGGGCTCTGACCTCAGTCAGAGCTCAGTCTGACCCACAGTGCCTGGGCCACCGGCAGTAACCACAGCCGTCAGCCTGGGAACAGGAAGGCCCATCTCTTCCTCTCTCTGGCAGCAAGGAAGCCTTTCCCAGAAGGCCCCCCTCATTCCACATCAGCTAGAACTGGGTACCAGGCTTCTCCTGAACTGGTCACTCACAGAAGAACATCCCTGAACTAGACATATGCCAACAGGGCCACACAGAGGAGGGTGGACCCCTGAGCCTGATCTGATGCTGCCTGCAGCATCTGTGTGGAATGCCTTGGGGTGTGGGGTCCTCTGCTCTGCCCCCCTGTGCTGGGCTCCCCCCCACCCAGCTCACTGTAGTGGGACAAGCTTGCATTCTGATGTCAGGCAGACACACATTCAAATTTCAGCTTGTCACTGGACTGAAGGACAGCTAGCGTAGCGATGCATCTCTGACTTGGTTTCTGCATCTGTGCCAGGCAGGTGACACAATGTATTTTCTAGAGTTGTGAGAATTAAATCTATGAAGCTCTGTGATATATCTCGCCCAGCACTGACCCATAGCATGCTGTTAAAAACCTGAGTGCCTTCCCCCCTCTACCTTTCTGGGTGTTCTGGAGTAGGATCAGGGGTCTCTTACCCAGATCAGCAGGGGAGGCAAAAGAGAGGGGGTGTTGCCTGAGAAGCACCTGCCCCCCAGGCTAATCACTGGCCTGAGCTGCCAGTCACCTGATTCTGAGTGTGGCTCAGCCTCCCAGTTCAGCCCCTGGGCTCAGCCTGTCCCCATGTTCCTCACCAGCTTTCCCTCATTTTCCACACTGCTGGACCAGAACCAGAAGCTGGGGCCAGGGAAGAATTTTTTTCTTTCTATTCTGCTGTGTTGGGTGAGAGGATAAATTTACAACCCAGTGGCTAGGTCTTTTGTGGGAAGTTCGGGACGCCTGGGCGGTGGGGAGAGGGTGGCTGTGCTGGGACCCCTGCTGGGCACCCCCCCCCCCTCCGCCCGTCATCCCCCACCTGGCACAGCCGTGCAAGGACAAGTGGCTGCATTAACCACACACTTCGCTGTTACAGGGCTGTGAACTTCCTGGCTCCATCAGGCCAATCAGGGGGAGGCAAATTTCCAATGGGGAAGCCACTGCCTAGTGGGGTAGAAAGCCTCCCAACAATTACCCCTCCTCTAGCTGCCTCTGACCCCAGAATCTAGAGTGGGGGCTTCTTATGTTTCTTAGGCTTCTGGGATGAGGTTTCTTCGGGCTCCCTTGTCTAAGGAGGAGAAATCCAGGAAGAGGCCACCTCCACAGAAACACTGCCAAGGTCCTCCTCTGGGGTACCCAGGAACAAGGACAGAAGAGAAGGGGATGAGGGTGTGGGAGGGAACTGGGCCTGGGGCCTGGGGCAGAAGCATCCCAGACAGTGTGACAGCTCAGGGCTGCCACAAGGGCGTGTGGAAAGCACAGTGTGAACACAGCAGGAAAGATTTTCACCTGCTTCCCTCCTCCAGCGACCTCTGGTCCTTGAGGAAAACCCAGCCCAGGTGGAAGACTGAAAAGCCCTCTCCTCTCCTTTCCTATGAATCTGACCCAAATCAGAGGCAAAGGCAGGCCCACAGAGGGTGTGGCTAGTGTCCCTGGTATTGGGACAGGACAGGGTGAAAGAGAGGTGGGGTCTGGAGCTCCCTGGCCATTTCTCCATGGCCTACCTTTTGCTCTCTCTTCTCTCACAGGAGGGCCGTGAAACGGAACGCCCGCCTGAGATGCCCCTTCCGGAAGGGCACCTGCGAGATCACCCAGAAGACCCGGCGGCAATGCCAGGCCTGCCGCTTGCGCAAGTGCCTGGAGAGCGGCATGAAGAAGGAGAGTGAGCAGCGGGATGCGCCCTGAGTGGGCATGGGGCTGAATGCACGGGCACTGTGAGCCTGAGGCCCAGCAGGAACGGGCCCGGGGGGTGTGTATACACAGGTGTGCACCAGGAATGTGTGTGCATGTGCACAGGTGCTTGTGGCAGCTGTGGCCTGTGTGCAACAGGCAGGCACATGGAGCAGAGCCTGCAGCGGGCACCACTGTGGTCCATCCCAGGGATGTGACAGATGGAGGGTAACTCGATGCTCTGCTCTGGGTGTGGGGGTTCTCAGGCCAGAGTCATGCCCCTCTCTCCTCTGAGGTGCCCTTGTGATTCTTTTTGTCCCCTTTAAAATGGTCCTTATGGTGTTTTAGCTGAATTGGGGGAAGTGAATTTGGGAGTGGGAGGCCAGAGACACAGGGTGTGATATGCCCCCCAACCTGCCAGTGGCTAGCGTCCATTGGCTGTCCCAGATGGAGCATCCTACACAGGAACTGTTTGCAGACAGGTGACACAGGGTGCTTTTCATTCTACATGTCAAGCTTTGGGATAATTGTACTCCAGGGTCACTCTGAGATAAAAGTTCATGGGGGAAAGACTGGAAGCTTCCAGCACATATTTGTCTCCATCGATCACAGACTGGGCGGCCTCCTTCAGGGGCTGAGTTCCCTGGCATGTGAGCAGAGAGCCTTCCCTGTAGCCCAGCTGAGAGGGAGGCCTTCCCCGCTCTCCCTGCTGTTTCCCCCAAGAACACCCACTGCTTCACTTTGCACACACAAGTGGGCTCCAGAAATCCACAGGCTACTTAGGAAGTGGTTGGGTTGATATTTCTTGCTAAGCAGTAGCCCCAGTTTTCCAAGAGCTTGGGGACCCGGAGAACTCGGAGGGCTCTAAGGACTCTTGCTGGTGTCCAACGCGCTAGACAGGAATGCATGCTATCAGGTGGCACTTACTGAACGCTCACCAATTCCAGGGTGTGTATGTGTGAATATACAGGGGTTGGCCAAAGTAGGTATACAGTCGTGAGTACACAAATCACAGGGCATATTCTTGTATTCTTATTTATTATTGTTATTGATAGAACTGTAAATCTGCTCTTGCTTGCCACTATGTATATTCATAGAGATGTATACATATGTATATATGTTTATGCACACATATGTGTGCACGTGAATGTGTGTGTGTGTGTACATATCTCCTATGTAGTACAGCCCGGAGCCACATTAGGCGCTTCCCACGCACCGCCGCATTGTGGCAGCAGGAGCTGGTCAGCGGTCGGAGTTGAGTGCTGTCGCTCCAGATTACAAAGAAGGAAGCTGAAGGCAGGAGAGGTTAAGGAGTTTGCTCGAGGTCACTGCAGTCCCTCAAAGCTAGCACCTTTTGATTCTGAAGCCTAAGCTCTTCCCACCACTGTTCCACAAACTTGTCACAAACCCCACAGCCATGGGGAGCACACCAGCTGCTCTCTTCACTCTGTCCTCACCTCGGTGTTTCTCCAGAGGGGCCCATAGTCCCACGAGTCCGGAGAAGAGTGGGTTTCTTGCTGACGGCACTTCCCCTAATGCTGCCCATGGGGTTAGGAAGGGTGGCCTAGCTCCTCGAAGGTACCTGAGGCTGTGCCTGGCTGTCCCCGCAGTGATCATGTCTGACGCAGCCGTGGAGCAGAGGCGGGCCTTGATCAGGAGGAAGAAGAGTGAACGGCCCGGGACACGGCCCCCAGGAGCCAAGGGTCTGACTGAAGAACAGCGGACAATGATCAGGGAGCTGATGGACGCGCAGATGAAAACCTTTGACACCACCTTCTCCCATTTCAAGGATTTCCGGGTATGAGGTTCTAGAGTTGGCTCAGCGGCTATGCCAGCTCCTCACAACCCCAATCTCATCCCCAGGAACCCTGAAACAGTGGCCCTGGACACCAGCAGCAGTGGTACCTGGGAACTTGTTAGAACTTGTCAGAAATGCAGAGTCTCAGATCACCCCAGACCTCCAAACCAGAAACTCTGAGGGCAGGCCCAGCAGTCTGTATTTTGACAAGGCCCTGGCAGATGATTTGGGTGCCTACTCTGGTTTGAGAATCTTTGCTTTCTCCTTCCAGAACAGGTGGGATTTGGGTCTGACCCGTAAATGGAGTCCTGGCAGCTGAGTTGCCCCAGAGTTGCTGGCATTCGGGCTTTAGGAAAACAGGGGCAGGGCCTATTGAGAGTGTGACAGGTGTGAACTGGTTTTACTGATTCAAGAGACATTAATGATCTCTGCACCATCAGCTACCTCTGACGCCTGTAGCCTTCTCCCTGACCCTGCTGTGCGTGCAATATTTGGGTTGACCTGCTCAGAGCAGAGGACTGGTAGCCAGTGGCCCGAGATCTGTTCTTTCGATATATAGACCCCAGACCCTTCTCTCTGTCTCCCAAGGGCAAGGTCAGGGATGCTTGGGACACACCAATGGATATAGGTCCCCTCACCTTCCCCGGGGCAGGGCGCAAACCCATGTCTAACCAGGCAGGGGTGTGAAGGAACATTAATTCACAGATCCAGAAAGTGCACCACCTGATAGGAGCCCAGAGAGGAGCAAATGCTCTGTGTGCGCGTCTGTGTGTGTGTGTGTACGCCTGCAGTTGCTGTGGGTGCCTGTCAGGGGCCTGTGTGGGAACTTGTTTGGGAGAATACATGCTGTCTATCCTCTCCTTTCTCCACCTCCCACTCTGTTCCAGCTGCCAGAGGTGCTCAGCAGTGGCCATGAGATCCCGGAATCTCTGCAGACTCCATCGGTGGAAGAAGCTACCAAGTGGAGCCAGATTAGAGAAGATCTATGCTCCTTGAAGGTCTCTCTGAAGCTGCGGGGAGAGGATGGCAGCATCTGGAACTACAAACCCCCAGCAGCAGCCAGCGGGAAAGAAATCTTTTCCCTGCTGCCTCACATGGCTGACATGTCAACCTACATGTTCAAAGGCATCATCAACTTTGCCAAAGTCATTTCCCACTTCAGGTAAGACATGGGGGCTGGTGGACAGGTATGGAAAAGAGCAGAAAGCAGCCAGCAGGTTTAAAGGCTCTGAGGCAGACATCTCTAAAGTTGGGGAACGTTGGTGCCCAAGGACCCTCCCTTATCTCTGCCCCTGCCCCGGGCACCTGGCACTGTAGGGGATGGAGCCCTTGCTGCATGTCTCCTTAGCTGTGGGACTGCGGGCCTGCCATTCAGTCTCACTGTGTTTTAGCCTCCTCATCTCCTGGAAGGGAGCTAACGAGGCTACTTGCTGAGCTGTCCTCTGAAATAAGAAAACATCTGCAGAGTATCTAGATCATACATGCTGGACGTTCAGATTCTCTCCCCCATTTCTCCCAAAAAGAGCAGGAATATAAGTTGACAGTTCCAGTTCAAAGAAAGAGTTAGAAGGAAAGGGAAGAAAGTCCAGAGGGAGAAGGAGAGAGACAGGCACGGATGCAGGGTCTCTGACAGTCGGCCGCCAAAAGATGGTTGAGAGGGCCATGAGGAGGAGGGCAGTGCCGAGAACCAAAGGGCTGGGACTTCCCAAAGCTGGGTGTGGAGGCAAAAACCATGGGGCCGTGGGGTGGGGAGAAACCTGGAACTCTCCTGGTGTGGTGGCAAACACTGCCCCATAATATGCAATCTGTCAGGGCTGGGGACAGTGAGGGGCACACCGGTCCTGGGGTTGGCCACCTGGCCTGGTCAGGTGGAGCTGAATCACACACACTAGGGGAAGAAGGCGGGTTATATTCCAGGAGCCCATTGGGTCCCCTGTGGCTCTGGGGATGACAGATAAGTGAGGGGTGGCCACAGGCTGGAGTGGAATTCAGATTGTGGCAAAGTAGGTTAAAGGAGCAGGGAGAGTGGCCTCCTTACACTGTGGACCTTGATGACCCGCACTGACAGCTGATGGCCCACAGGATGGGAGGCCGCTCGCTGCTTCTCGTGGCCAGTTTTGAGCACAACCTCCAGGAGGCAGGCATTGCTGTCACTGTCACTCTCAGATAGAAAACTGATGTTCAGTGAGGCAAAGGAACTTACACAGGGTTGCAGTTAATCAGAGAGACCAGATCGGGAAGCACGAATCCAGAGTTCACAGCCACTACTTGTGGGTTCGGGGCCAGATGCTGGGGAATCGAGAAGAATATCAATTTCACAGCTCTGTATAATGGACTGAAAATATGGGGTGTGAGGAAAACAGGGGACAGAATTCCTGAGAGGAGCAAAGCCAGGGGGAGGAGCATCAGAGGCAGCCACTGTGGCTACCTGGGATCAAGGCATCCAGGCTGCCTGGGGAGAAATAGAAATATGAAATCCAGAACAGACTGCAGGGAGCAGATATCCCCTCAGCACGGAACTCGTGCCAAAGGAGTGGCGGCAGCAGGACTCTGGAAGAAAGACTTTTAGGAGGCACAAAGATAGCTTGGCCTGAAGGACTAGCAGTGTTTATTTAAGTGAAGATAAAGGGGCTATCATTCCAAGTGGGGAAACTGAGGCAGAAAGTATGAAGCCAGAGAGCAGGAGCCAAGACATCGGCTGCGGGTCAGTGGCTTGCAGGGGGTTGGAGGGGCGGGGCTGGGCTGTAAGGGACGCCAACTCCATTGGCGGGGAGTCTTTGAAGGCAGCAAGAGACTAGAGGAAGGTGGCAGGCAGGGCCAATCTGCTTGGCTGGATTGTGAGGGGCAGAGCTTCGAGGCAACCAAAAGCAACTGCAATAATTCTCAGGGGTATGAGCCCATTCTACCTCCTCCCTCCCTCTCCTCCAGTTTCTGGATTATGGGAGTGGGTGCTGGCCTCCAACTCCCATAAGCTCCCATAAGTGGCAGCTTCCCAGAAGCTGGCATCCCCTCCCGTCCTTGCTACCAGGGACCTGCCCATCGAGGACCAGATCTCGCTGCTGAAGGGGGCTGCGTTTGAGCTGTGCCAGCTGAGATTCAACACGGTGTTCAACGCAGACACTGGGACCTGGGAGTGTGGCCGGCTGTCTTACTGCTTGGAAGACCCTGCAGGTGCTTAAGAGCTACCTGCTGCCCTGGCAGAGGGAGAGAAACAAGCGGGAGGGAGGGGAGGAGCTGTGCCAGGATATGCGAGTCCTGAGACTGCAGGGCAGAAGGCTGGGTGATGGGAAGAACGACCTTGGTCAGGGAACTCCGGGGTTTGGGTCTACTTCCTGATTAGTTTTCTCCTCACCCTGCACCCACCCATAGGTGGCTTCCAGCAGCTTCTGCTGGAGCCCGTGCTGAAGTTCCACTACATGCTGAAGAAGCTGCAGCTGCACAAGGAGGAGTATGTGCTGATGCAGGCCATCTCCCTCTTCTCTCCAGGTGAGGCCGCTGCCTGGCCTGCCTGGCCTCCCTGCACCCAGGCTTGCTCACAGCCCTTCAGCTTTATGGGGGCAGTGGGGGCTGGAGGGTGCAGTAGCCCCTCCTCCACCATCCCCAGGGAAAATCCTAAGCAATAGCTTCGTCCCTCTCACTGCACAGACAGGATGGGGACTCCAGCTGATTTTTTCTTGGGTGGGTGGGCCACACACAGCCCTCGTGGCGCTCCACTCATTTCTCTGCCTGGGTGTCTTGGCTCTGGAAGGTGGTTGCCAGGCAGTTTGCCCTCTCTGGGCCAGACTGAGCTTGTCTTTGCCCCCTTGGCCGTGCTGGCACCACACTGCCTTTCCCTTTCTACCAGACCGCCCAGGTGTGGAGCAGCGCAGTGTGGTGGACCAGCTGCAGGAGCAATTCGCCATTGCCCTGAAGGCCTACATCGAGTTCAATCGTCCCCAGCCTGGCTACCGGTGAGCAGCAAGCAGGGAGGGTGTGAGGGGGTTCCCCTAGCACCCCTGCCCTCTGCCCCCTCTCCCTGTTTTGGGTCTCTCTGGGAGAGCAGACTGGAGGCACTCGTGGGGCAGGTTTTGATTGCCAGGGCTTTGGGGCCCAGTTCTGGGACCTCCACTGAGTTCTCCTGCCCAGTCAGCCTGAGCTCCTCCAGTCCAACAATGGAGAAACCTGAAAAGGGCTTGGGGCCATGCCCAGCTGACAGGATACTGCTCCCTGAGGCTCAGCTCCTGTCTGCCTGGGGCCTTCACTTCTGTCATCAAGGGATGGGGACAGCCAGGCAGTCTCCTGAGGCTCCTACAGGGTCTTTTAGCAATAGCCAGCAATACCATAACAATAATAAAGATAATGTTAACAATAATGATGATAATAGTAAATCTATAATAGCTATCATTCATTGAGAAGTGCCAGCCCTGGTGCCAAGCAGCTTACATGTATTATCACTGTTAGTCTTGAAAACAACCCCACCAAGTGGGTGCTACCACCATCTGCAGGAGACTGGGTGTTCAGAGTGACTGTCCCAGGTTCCACAGCGAAACAGGTGGGATCTGGAGGTGGACCAGGTGGACCAAGTCCAAGGCCCACACTCCTGAGCACTGCCCAACCACCTTCCAGAACAAAGACAAGCAAACGGGGTAGGAAACTCCTTAGTTTGTTCTCCCACAACCCAAAGGAGGAAGACTGCTAACGGCTTGCTTGGCTGGACAGAGGCTTCCATGCCTTCACTGGGTCTCAGCGGTCCACAGGTTTCAGCCATGGGGCCAGCACTGTGTATGTGAGTCCTTATTCAGCCTGCTCCAGTGGTCTTTTGAACTCAGAATCTTGGGAGGCTACAGTGGCTGTGTCTTCCTTTGCTCAGTTGTCCCTTGTATGGAGCTGGGAGGTGTCATGGGGAAACTGAGGCACAAGGTGTGTCTCAGTTACTATATCCTGGGCTAGATCCAGAAGGGATAATGGCTTGCAGCCCCTGATTCCATAACCACTGCCCTCGGCCCTCATCCTGGCCATCAGCCCAGGCTGTGACTCCCTCCTGAAACTGACCTGTGCACTTGGTGCCTGCGTTGACAGGGTGTTCCCACGGAAATCTCTGTGTACAAGGCCGGAGGCTGAGGTGCAAGTTGAGGGGAGGGGTGCAGGTCCACACCTTAAGTCCCCCAGGCTGTTCTGTCCTTCTTGTCCACAAGCTGAAAAAGACGCTTAAGGAATTCAGATGCAATTTTCTCAGTCGAATTTTGGTTGACCTGAAGTGTTCTGAGATCACAACACCCACACTTGTGCAACTCCAGAGTGGTCCCAGGGATGGTGGGTAGGGGCAAGGGTGGGCTGTCCCCCAACCTTTGCTCTGGCTCGCCGGCAGGTTCCTGTTCCTGAAGATCATGGCTATGCTCACCGAGCTACGCAGCATCAATGCCCAGCACACCCAGCGGCTGCTGCGCATCCACGACATACACCCCTTCGCCACCCCCCTCATGCAGGAATTGTTCAGCATCTTGGAAAACTGAGCGGATGCCCCATGGGCACACCTCTGTGGGGCAGCCAGAGCCAGAGCCCTGGGGGCTGCCACTCCTGGGGCTAGACAGATGGACGCTGCCGAGATCAGACCAGGCCCTAAAGATCCTGCTTTCTCAGGGAACTCATGACTGCTCGGATGATACTGGCTAGAATTCCTCATGAAGGGGACATGGGTCCCCAGCCCCCAGCTCAGTCTGTGGGAGCAAAGCCATTTACCCTCATAGGGAGAGTGCATTGGCCCAGAGGTCAGGTCTATCAAGAGGCAAAATCACTGCGCCCTTAGTAAAGGCCCCGTGGTCTGGGGATTTAGTGTCGTGGTAGGAGAGCAGAAAGGATGACTGGAGCTGGGCCATCTGAGGGTCTAAGCCCACACCCAAGTTCATTAGCTTCTTGGGCTTTTTCACAGCTATTTCTAGCTTTCCTGTGTCCTACTTTCCACTCACTCTCAAACTGCAGCCCCTGTCCTGAGTTGCTCGGTGAGTTCTAGGCCTGTGTTGATCAGCAGGTGCATTAGTGTCGATGTGAATATTAGAGAGAAGCCAGAGAGCCTGCACAAATGTCAGAAGCTTGTCGTGACCATTCTATGTGTCCACTCTTCCCTCCTCTGTGTCTCTGCATCCATCCAAACATTATTAAGTACCAACAAGATGTGACCTGCTGTGTGATATATATGCTGAACCAGACACCGATCCTGACCTCGGAGAGTTTATAGCCCAGTAAAGAAAACAAAGCAGAAACACAAATAACTGATCAAAAGAAGTGACAAGTGACGTAATAAGAAATTTCCTTGTGCAGATGCTAAGCTATGCTGGGGTATTGGGTGCACTTGGGGGGTGCCAAGTAAGGGACCCCTGGAACATGTGTGGGCACATGTGTGTGACTTGGTGAAGGTCTGCTCCATATCTGAACTGGGGCTTGGGTTTGCTCCTGAGGCTGGGACACTGGAGTGTTGTGACAGGGCTATGCCAACAGGCAGTTAATAAACGTGCTAGACGTGTGTGCACCGTTATGTTCCTGTTTACAAACCCATTATCAAAGTGCACGAGTATGAAAGTGTCTGCTTTGTTTATAGCCATTTTGAGTAAAAATGCTTTTTCTTTTTTTTCTTTTCTTGCCAATTACACTTTAACTAATTTTACATAGGCATTCCACCCCTAAGGCTTAGTAAGCAAATATAATTCTGAGTTTAATATCAAATCAAGGCCTGATGACTTAAATAATTAACTTTTGGCTAGAGATTTAAAGCTTTTTTTTTTTTTTCCTGACTTCTGGGGGAAAAAAAAGTGGGGTGGGAAAATAGAAATGTCATGCATATAATGTATGAATTTTTATTTCCATTTTTTACTACTTATTTTACTATTGCCCTTTACATATCTGAAGACTGTTGGTGCAAGAACATAAAAATGCATGAACTTGGTTTTCTCATAAAATGATTGTTCCATATAAAAATGTTATATATTTATACCATAATTAAACATGTAGCAATTGAACTAATTACAAAAGTCTAATACATTGATGCAAATGAAGCTACAAGTTAACTGAATTTTAAGGAACAGATACTTACTTAGCCTTTACCATTTTACAAGAAGTTGGCCAAACTTTGAGAACAGAAGAAATTGACACTATACATCAAAGCGAGCAACCTATTCCCTCTGTTCCTTCCAGATTTACCAGCTTCTTCTGCATGGAGATTTAGAACACACTCATTTTTAGAAAGAAACTGAGGGGGAAAAAACTTCTCTCTGCAAATACAATGAATACAGCTTTTGCTCCCAGGAATTTCTCTTTTGGAAATGTAACTGTCATTCAACTGCATTTATAAATCATATGCATCTCCCCTTCCTCTTTGGGATAATTTTGAGTGTGCTAGTCATTCAAATGTATGGTACAGTAAAGTGAGGGCAAGCTGTGATTAAGATGGGGTATTGATTCAATATGATTTGTTGATTTAAATTAAGTATTGATTTTAAAAACACCTGGGCAGTTCCCCATTGACTTGATATGTACATATGATATACATATTACACAAAGTGTAGTTACGATTCAAGGTTAGATGTACCAAAGAAGTCACACAGGATACTTCTTTGCAGCAGTTTTTGGATCTTGAGTTCCTAGGGCTAGGAGCCAGGTTCAGATTTCCTAACCTCAAACATTTGGATTCCCTACTACTCCCTCCACCCTGTTTTGAGCATGTGGAACTGCGCCAGTTTCGAGGCCTCCCTGCGGCCTCTGTTCTTTTTCTAGGCCTTGCCACAGGTGAGGATGAAGTGAGTCTCCAAAGCTCAGGGGAAAAGACCTCCTAAGTAAGTTACTCTACCTTCTGGCTCTCCCATTAGTCGGGGCCACTCAGCTGCCAATCCCTACCTGGCCCAGACTTTTAAGGATCCAATTAAAAGCCTTCACATCAAGTCTTCTCAGTGGGAAGGTCCAGGGTGGCTTCTCTTTCTGGAGAAAAGAGGATGTAAAGAGATACATTTGACTGATCATCCTTTTTCAGCTCTGACAATTTATGGGCTTCATCATTCCATTGTCCACAACACTTCAGTTTTCCAGTTTTTCCCTGGGCCCATAACTCTCCTAAATCTGAAGGTGCTAGTGGGCGAGTGAACTATTCCTACACCTGGGGACTGGGAGACCCCCACGTCATTTTTGTTCACTTCCTCTCACCAGCTTCTTCTCGAAGGGATCCTGTACCCTGACCGCTCCCTTTCCTCACCAACTACCCTTTTAGAACACCTAAAATGGTACCCACTGTCACTACTTCCCTGAATTCTGATCCCAAAAGACTGGAAAGGCATCCCTCCAAGATTTTCGGTTAAAAGGGTATCTTCCACAATCTCCCATTCAAACAGGGTAGGAAAGATGTTAGTGAATCCCCAACAAATACACTTCAACACCATCAAGAGGCCAGCCCATCTCACAAGTGACATCGTAATCCCCCTTCCCCTTCATTCCCTGCAACTGTTACTCATCTTTAATTATTATACAAATATTAGCAAACTCCACAAAATAAGAGGACCAGACTTTATCCAATATAAACTTTTCTTTATTGAAGCAGCAGTCACATGACTTTATATCTAGCCTTTAGATTAGGCCTGACAGTGAGTCAGCCCTAAGAAAAAAACGTCTTTTTGCACTAAAGAGACATTGCATGTTTACATAACATCATCCAGTATTGGAAATGATCAAACTTAGAACACATGTGTTGGTTACCTGGGAGGTACAGCCCCACTGTTTGTGGTGTTCATTTATTTTACAGATATTCCCAAAGACATTACTAATGGGATGAAACTTAGGAGAAAATACAGCCACACCAAACCATGAACACAATAATCAAAGACAGCAGCTTATACATGTTTTTAAAATTCATCCCTTTCAGGGTTGTGTTCTTTCTTTCCAAAGCAATGTCTGCAAAGCTTCCTCTACATCAAATCCAAAGGTTTCCAAGATGGAAGCTGCACCTCTCGGGGCTAAACAATGGAGTAAGATCGTTTGAAAGAACAAGAACTAATGTTCATATCTTGATTTTTAACAACAAAGATCCATGTGTCTCTAATTGGAGGAAAGGAGATGGTGATGTGACTACATATTGCAGTGGCAAAATAAGCCGGGTGAGGAGAGCTGGGTGCTGAAATAAAGACCACACACTTGTGAATTTTAATTTCATTTCCAGGCTAACCTACTTTTTATTTAATGCAAATTACAGTACCAGTTAACTATTTCCAAACCAAGTCACATAGAACGAAATGTATTTACAAGGGAATGGGGAAAGGGGGGGAAAAAAAAACATTGAGCATACTTTTCACAAAAAAGTTTATATTTAAAATGAAAAAAAAAATCAGTCACAGAGGCATTCAAGTAGTAATAATGTTATACAGATTTTGCTTTTCCTTTATATCAAGACAGATTTGCACAAGTGTTTGCAATAGTTTGTATACAACCCACAGTCCTTTATATATATATATATATATGTATATAATAAATTTTGTTTTTTAGATTTGTTTTTAAGATGGAAGTGGTCACGCTAATTGGTATGTGTACAGGCCCAAGTGATCCATCGGCAACACATTTATAAATGCAAATTTTACAGGCAAGCACATTTCATACATCTATCTGAATCTGCCTGTAGACAGATATAGTAAGAAAAAAAATTAAAAATTAACACAAGGAAGTCTACTTTGTCAAGCTAACCCCTTATGTACTGGTTGTCATTTTGCTTTTATTGCAGAGGTGCAAAACAGAGCAACAAACTTGAACAAAACGTCATAACCCTTGTGAAAATAATCCAAACCCCAGGGATTACTTCCAAAGCCTCTCAAATGTAGACCTTAGTCTGGGACTCTTCTCTGCTTCTAGTTCTCTCTTATTCTCAGTGGCTCAGGTTTCTATCAGAAAAGACTGACTTTACTGTAAAGCATGCTTATTTTTCTACATAGGTGAGAAAGTGTTTGGCTCTGTGATTAGATGATCACTAACAAGTACAACAAGAATCAGGTACAATTTTGGTTTAAAACAAAGAACCCCCCCCCCAAACTCCTGGGGATCTGGCATCAGCCACACTTCCTTTGGAAGATTCCAAAATTAAATCCCTTAAAAAGGAAAGGGAAAAAAAAAAAAAAAGCCAGTGTCTTTGTATCCACAGGGATAGAGAATATAATAGTCCTCTCAGAAACCTTTGCATTGCTGCAGACAAGATGACTGGTTAGGCAGACTTTGTTAAAACACAAACCAAAAATATCTAAAAATTAAGAGGACTTTAAAAAATAACATGTCACTGGAAAGAAGGTGCAGTCTTCCGCCTTGCTGGAATGAACACACGATGTTTCAAAAATAGGAACCTTTGGTTTGGTAACGTTTTTTTCTTCTACTCAAGACATCTTACATGGAGTACTTGGAGGCAAAACAAACAATTTCGATTTTTTTTTCAAAAGGCCTTCACGATGGGTACAGAGTAAGAAACTGATTTTTGAAAAAATAAATTAAAATGACACTTCACTGAAAGGGGTGGAGGTGGTAGGAGGCTCAGAACTCCCTTGTTAAAACAAGAGCCCTCTCCTGGCTCAGCAGCACTCCACGCACTAACTGCTGGCAATCACAGTACAGCATTTCAGACCCTTGATTATCAAAACCTGACACTATGAAGAAACTTTGATTTATAAAAGCCAATTCTCTGTCTCCCATCTGTGAGGGCAGGAGATGAGGGGAGAGTGAGCATGGATACCTGCTGTTTGTAAGACCCACGGTTAGGGTTTGGGAAAGAGACGAGCAAAATCTAATCTGTTGAAATCCTCCAGCTCTAGGGCTCCCTGGCACGACATTAAGTCCCTGGACGGCCCAAGTATGAAATGAAACCAGTCACCGCTACTGAGGAGGAAATGGGTGTTCAGAACCAAAACAAAGGCAGGGCTTGAGTGACAGATTACGAACATGGTTTCCCGTTTCCACTCCAGAACATGCTATCACTGAAACTCACTGTGAAGGGCACAGACACTGTGTTATGAGTGAGCTATTATTTCAAAGGGAAAAGGGTGGGATAGGGAGACGTGGATAGGGAAACCAATTAAAATTTTAAAAATGAAAAAAAAAAACCCCAAAAAACAAAAACCCAAACACATGGAAGCGAAGGCACTCCAAACTATATAGATACACTATACATTGCTAGAGTTATTGTTACAATAATACAGGCCGGTACCTACTGTACAGAGTTAAAACTATATGGCTTTAAAAAGCTCGTCTACATTTTTGTCTGATTATTAAACAGAATCACTGCCCTGAACAGTTAACTTTTTGCTCATTAATAACAGTTCCTGGGTCCACATATTTACATACAAAACAATAAAACTTAAAAACATTGAAAGAAAATATAATGTACAAGCTTGAATTTGGTGAGGAGCTTTTTATTATTAGTAGTAGCAGTAGTATTTACAAAAAGATATTCAGAGAACTGGATCTCACTTGTATAAAAGAGTTGTGATCCCGCCATGATCCTTGAGAAAGAAAAAAATCATGCACCTCAGCCCTCACACACACAATAAATGAGAAAAGCATCCGACTTCTCTCTCTTCTTCTCTCACCCCATTTTCTGGGGGCGGGGAGGGGAGTATTTTGTAAAACACAGATTTTTATGGAATCCAGCAAGTCTAGATTTGGAATCTACCAAATCTAGATTAGTGTCTGTGTCCAACCAGATGTTTAGCCGGGCAGTTTGGTCTGAAAGCAGGTCCATTTCTGTCCTACATCTGCTCTCCACCTTCTTTATAAATCCTCTCTGAAAATGGTCTGTCAAAGCCATTCCTTTAGGATCATGTTGCCAAATACTTTAAGACATCTTTCAAATCTTAATTAGCTCTCAAAGGCTCATTATGAAAAGTAAAATTCAATTTGGTTTGACTGAGTATGTTTCCTTTCTCACGAACTCTGATATAACCAGAGGTTTGAGAACCCCCCTTTGTGGCCTAAGAGCTCTGCTACACAGTGAGTGAAAACTAAGATGGCTCACAATTGCCCTTCTGGGTATTGGTTCACTTCAGCAGGCAGTAGGACTCTCTTGGAGAGTCACATACACTTGGGTGAGAAGCAGTACAGGGTGTGGGGATCTGCATGAGGGCTGTCAAGAGACTACTTCCAAATCACCTGGAGGGCAAGACCCCTAACATGACCTAAGGTGGCAATGAGAAGGGCGAAGGCAGGTTATACACAATCCAGGGCTTAGCTCAGTAGCCCTACAGTTCTCAGCTAACCTTGCAAGGTGTGCAGGGAAGGAGTGGGTCAGAGGGAAAGGCGGCCATCACTCAAGTGATCTTTAAATGTAAAGTACAACTGATTGTGCCTTAAAGATTCATAGGTCAAGTAATGGCCCTTAAGCACCAAGGCGACTAAGGTTCATTTTAGAGTATATAAGGCCCACATAAATGTCAACCTTAAAAGGATAAAACAAACTAGTTGTGAAAATCTATTTCCTCACTGCAAACATAATCCTTCTATCCTTCTTGCTTTCCAAGGAATATTGCTTTTTCAAAAACAAGAGACTGATTCTTACACTGTTCACTGATACGCAAAACAGAAACAAAAACTCTTAACTGGATATGGGGGGAAACACTCTTTTCTCACTCTTCAAGCAGTCAATTTTGATACTGTGGACAAATAAAAACAAAACAAAAAAGGCAGTATTGAATCTAAGTATATATAACACATATACACACATTTATATAATTTATTTTCCTATAAATTCAGCAGGTACAAATGACTGTTTTGTTTGTATCATTTTGATGTGTAGTTTTAATATTCCTCCAACTGAAATAATAATGGCCTTACATGCATCAATAAATAAAATTTAAAAAGCATGAGGTTAAAAAAAGCTGAAATTAAATACAAATTCTAGATTTGGATTTAAAATTAGAACTATGTATAGAACGTGGCAATTTCTGCAAGCTGAATCTGTAATTTAAAAATATGAAAAATAAACCAGTAGACTGTTACAGTTCACATTATTTAACTATAATGTCTTCTCAAGTGTATCTTTCCAAGGGAAGCATTTTAGAAAAAAATCTGGACTAGTTCATTCACAGTGGTGAGATCGTCCCTGGTTTGTCCCCTTCTTCCAGGTTCATCGGCTTTTGACCTCTGCAGCCAGAGTGGCCGGCTCAACACCCTTTTCAGTCTTTCCCTCCGTCAGGTCACTAGTTTAAATCTGTACTAAGATTTGCAGAGAGCCTTCGGCCAGGCAAAGAAAGAGCCACCTGTGGAGCAGGCATGCTGCCCCCTGACAGCTCCTATGTAAGTCTCTCCACCACTAGCACTGATTGAGAGCATAACAAAACTTTTAACAAATCAATTAGGAATCTTCCCCTTATAGTTTCTAACTTTATTGACCTCCCTGGGTTACAAACAATACACAATTCCTTATTTTTTGTCTGCCACACCTGCCATCAACAGGCCAAAGGCAAGTCTTCAAACATCCGAGGATATGGATTAATTTTACAAGTGACATTTAAGTCCCCATTGAGTTATACCTGCTAAGCTCCCAACCAATTTCAAGCTGTGCACTATACCAAAGTGTTCCACTTGACTTTAAAAGAAAACAAAGTTTAAAAAAACTTCAGCACAGAACAAAGTTTTCTTATTTTGTGGAAGGGGCATGAAGCAGGAGACCTGTTTTGAAAGTATACAACAGCAGACTTTTGATAAAAAGATTGTGGTGGGAGAGAGACTGTGTGTTCTAGTGCTCCGCCTTCCCCTCCCCACGGCCCCTCCCATCCCCTGGATCTCCCTCAAACAATGAAACTGGTTTGTATTTATAGATATTTTACAAGGTTAAATAAGAACAACAACAATAATAAAAAAAATTGAACACTAAAATGAACAGGCTTTTTTTTTTCCTCTTTTTAATTTTCTTTCCAAACGTGACCAGTGTTGCTGAGTGACACTCAAGTAACTGGTGGTTTCTCCTGTGTGCTGGTTGCTCGGGACTGTTCAGGTGGAGTTGGAAGCTGATGCAGAAGCGGCATTATTGGTCTGTACACGGTCTCCAGCATTAGCATCTGTGAATCAAAAGTCCGAAGAGAGAGCATGAGCGATGCTGTAAGACCCCAGAGAGAAAAGCACACTGCTTCAGGCTGTGAGCTGTGTGGTATTCCAAGATGTATCTGAAATGTTTTGAATATGGCCAATACTATGAAGTCTGAATTTCTTTCTGCTTGGAGCTAAGCCCATGCCTTGGCCTGGTCCTGGTGCAGGATGATATTGACTTTAAGTAAGTTACAGACTCAGGTACCCAGAGACCATTTCTGTCAAAGCTCTTGTTCCAGGTGGGATTAGCAATGTATATGAATACATAATTGGAGTCTAGCTCACTTCAAATGCACAGCTGGGAAAACCTCATTAAAAAGTTCTAAATCATGCCATCTGTCTAACTGGGTAAATTAGGTGGAAGCAACGAAAGCAATATGGTCAGTGTTGACAGGCAGAAGTGCTATGTGTAAACCAAACTCAACTGCTTACTTTCTAAGTACAATCCATTTTCGTTCACAGAAATGGAAGACAATCAGCTAAAAGGAATAGCCACTGTAGCATCAATTTACTTAATGCAATGAAGCATCTTCTTGTCAAATATCTTGGCACTTAGCTTATTTTGCCTAACACTTTAGAAGTACGTGTAACTTTATAACTAACTTTAACCCTCTTTCTCTCAGTATTACTTCACAATATCCGTGAACATTCAAGCAGGCATTTGTGTCCGGACTAGCTCTCCATCTCCGGCAGACAATAGATTGCTATTTCAATGACTTAAGTTGCATCCCTGTCATCTCACAGATGACTGGGAATACCGTGCTTGGCAAATTTCTCCCAAATGCTTCATGCAAAGCCCTGAGCAGCAAGAGAGGTGGCTTGACTGAGAGGGACAATTTCCAAGAGCCATCTCCCCAGAAGTTTTCTCTCTCTAGAGACTATCATTCTCTTATATCCTAGGATGAATAGAGTAAACAATGTCACGGCTGAATGCCACATTCGGTCCTTTGATTTTTCTACTTTGAATTTTTAATTAGAGTGAGAAACGAAAGACCCTAAGGACACACAGGAACTTTTAAAAACTAGCTGTTCGGTTTATAATTTCAGTGATTTCCCACCCTCAAAACAATCTGTCCTTACGCACATTTAAATCAGACTTTGGGGAAGAAATATTTACTCTCTTAATTTCAATGATTATGTTTAATTCACTTAATTTTCTTCAAAGCAGCTATAGCTGCTTCTCATCCTGTTTTCATGCGATTGCAGACCTTATGGGCATCTGGGTCCATGTGTTAGCTTACTGCGCAGGGCATGGATGCATATTCTCTCACTGGTGCTGCACACAAACAGGTGGCAGGAGAGTATATGATATAGAACCTATTCTCCAAAGGCAGGTAACCAGCCTTTTTTCTAAAAGTTAGTTAAGTATCTATGTCTAATGAATGCTTCATTCATGACTCCCAGTCCTTCTTGGATATGCCCTGCTTAGCAGCAGGCTTACTCTCAATGATCACATAAATTCTGTGCATCGATAATAACCTAACATCAATTCCTGTCCAGGCCACAGGTTCCTGTAAGGCTTTCCCAAGAAAAACATTCATTTTCGTAATTCAGGCACAGGCTGCATTAAACAACAGTCCAGAGAAAGCCTAAAATGCCACAGAGCTATTTCAAGACTGATAACATTCTTCACAAATCCAAGGTAATGGTGGCATTTCTTGTGCTTTGGATGACACTCAGTACCTATGCACGATCATCATCAAATAGCACTTCTCTTCCATTTTCAGTTTGTGAATATGACAGGTAAAACTGTCGCGTCTTCCCCCGGAGTTAAGAGATTCACTAATCATAAGGGATCTGTCCTGCTTGCTCACGTTATCAGCACATACACCAGCACTGTTAGTAGTTCTGGCCATGGCAGCCATCAACCAGCTCTATCAGCCAACACCCACTAAGATTTCGGTCATCCAGCCCATTATGTTAATTTGCTCTTTGGCAAAATCCCTTTTAGCTACTAAATGGCAAATGCCCTTTCACTGGCTACTACTTGTGAGCTTATGACATTCCCCAAACTAGCGCCACCTTCCTTGGATAAACTCAAAGACTGCTTGTACGATCATAATAAAAAGCACAAGCCTTGTAAGTGGGCATATAACCCAAAATGAATTTATCTTCTGAACAATACAATTTGGAAACACACTCATGCTCCTCAGAATTGTAATTTAATGACCTCAATTTTTTTCTCTGAATTATTTCCAAATCAGTTGATGAGTAAAATTTTAACAGCTAAATTATTTTGGTTACAAATATTCTTGATATCTAAAGTCACAGCACTGTGGTCATTCATCAAAAAACAAAAAAACCCCTTTTGCCTAATGCAATGACCTCCACTTAACATAAAATTACTCATGTCTTTGCTGAGGAAAAGAACAAGACTCTTCCTTTTTTCCCAAAGTACAGGGAGGAGAAAAGCAAAACAAAACAAAAATGTGAAGCCCTACAAACTCTACAAAAATGTTAAGTTCCAACAGATCACTTGGCTTACTGACTGAATAAACCTACATTTCGTAAATAATTCTTGGTACAAGCTACTTTTGTTCCCACTGTCAATTCTGTAAACTTATTTTACATAATTGAATTAATATGGACCATCTATGATAATTATGCTCATTCATTTAAAATTCTGATAAATTGTCACTTGATTTGGATATTTATGGTAATTTCTGTAACTTTTCTTCTCAAGCATTTAAACAGTAACTCTTTAAAAGCAGCAAAGCCTTTTCTGCTTCTCCTGCATTCCCTTCCCTGGTAACAGTGATATCACCTGACATCACAGTTTACAGAATGGGCTAAGATCTCTTGATTACAAAATATCCAATCCAACTATGAATCACCAAAGACTGAGTGTACACAGTTTCTTGTTTTAGTCTTGAGAGATGCTCATCTGATATTCACAGTGACAATCTTTCTTAAACCTAATCCAATTCCACAACTATTTATTGAGTATGAGATCTAGTTGTACAACTTAATAGCTGTGTGATTTTGGAACAAGTTACTTAACCTCTCTACCCATCAATTTCTTCACCTGTAAAATGGTGGCAATACTATTTATTAAGTATGGCCTACGAAGTGCTTAGCATAGTACCTGGCTTATAGTAACTGTTTAATAAGTGGAAAGGTAAAAGAGGCATCAAAAAATAGTTGACTGTGACTTTAATAACCACCATCACCACCATAATAAATATCAGTGACAGCGGTTAACACCTGAGTGCTTATTACCAATGTGCCAGACATCATAGTAATACGCACTGCAGGCATGTCATTAAGCCCACACAGCAACCCAAGAAAAAGGTACTTATTGCCCCCATTTTGCAAATGGTAAAATGGAAGCACAAAGAAATTAGGTAGTATGTCTAACATTGCAGGGTTAACAAGTGGGAGAGCTGAGCACAAAGGGAGCAGAGGAACAGACTGATGACTTTTAGGGATAGTAGGAAGCAGCAGAAAAGATTTCCTAGCAAAGGGAGAAAAGAACTTAATTTCATTCAAACCTAACCCCTACATAATCCACTGTGATTCCTAGAAGCCTATTTTTATTGTCTAAAAGAGCTACTACATTGAACAGATCAGTCAATTTATGTTAAGAATTAAAGGTATATTTATTTTATTTCCTAATTTTCAAACAGTCTGTAAGGGGTATACAGAAATACAAGTGTTTTGGAAAGAACTATAGAGCTGATAGTTCTGTAGACTTCCGAGCTTCCTAGAAACCAATGGCCATTACCACCCCTCTAATGCTTCTACAGTACATACAAACAAACGAACAAGCCGAGGATGCCCCTGAGGGGGAATGGAGAAGAGAGTAATTAGCTCTGGGGGAGGGAAGTATAACATCATCCTCACACACGGTGATAGTCACCTTCCAAGATGGCCTCACTGTGTCATGACTCTTGGTGCCCTGATGTAGCCCCTTCCCTCAGTGAGTAACACTGGCCTGTCAATAGAATATTGCAGAAATAATGATGTGTAACTTCCAAGGTTAGGTCATTAAAGACACTGTGGCTTCCACCTTGTCCTCCTCTTGGATCACTTGGTCTAGGAGAAGCCAGCTGTCATAATATGAGACACTCCAGTAGCACAGGGAAAGGTACACATGGTAAAGGACTGAGGTCTCCTGCCATCAGTTCGCACAGACTCACCAACCATATAAACGGATCGTCCTGCAGGTGTATCTTCCAGACCCACGCAAGCCTTCAGATGTTTTTGCAGACCTGGCTGACTTTTGACTACAACCTCGTAAGAGATCCTGACCTAGAACCATCCAGCTAGGTAGCTTCTGAATTCCTGACCCATAGAAACTATATTTACTCTTGTTTTAAGCTGCTAAATGCTAGTGTATCTGGATATGTAGCAATAGACGACCAACATACACATGTATGTCAAAGAACTTGAATGACAGGGTTTATGCTCAAAAGCCCACGACAGCACCACTGATCAAGTCCCTCCTGGGGTGGCATAATGCACCAAAGTGGCTTTAGTCCTTTCAGTAACAGAACTGAAATTCAGACACCAGTGAGCCACCTGGTCCACCAGCAAACCTGGAGGGCTTGTCAACAAGACTGTTCCTATAGGACCTGCCAGCAGCAGAGAGATCTTAGTTGCTCTGAGTAAGAAACTGAAGTTCATGAGGACACAGGAAACATTTTTATCTTCTAAGTTAAAAAACACCAATTTAGGAATAAAGAATAAGAAAAGGCATAGAACATCAGTAGCTGACTTCAGGCAAGGAACCAAGAAACACTTCAAGATCACCTAAAAGGTCTGATAGGACACTCACCAACTTAAAAAGATTTTACATTATTTTTGGAGGTGGGGGGAAAACCCCCAGAGTAAAATTTTTGTCTTAATAGCAGAGAACATGTTTTGCATAAAAAGAAACAATCTCCTAGAAGTGATACTTAGCACTGCTCTGGTGAAAAAATGTCTAAGCTGGCTTGACTGTAGGTATCTATACGGGGTGGGGGAAAAGTAGGTTTACAGTTGTTCATATGGAAAATGATACAATAATTAATAAGAGTATAAGAATACTGTGTTTGACGTACTCACAGCTGTAAACCTACTTTTGCCCCACCATGTATATATTAACTTACCAAGTGAACTTGAAACCCTAACATGGGATAGGTACCACCTCACTGGTGTCGGTGAATTGGTCAAACCAGCACATGTGGATGGAAGCCAACGTGGGAAAATAGGTAAAGTGCTGTACCCTAAAAAAGACAGCCATGTTCTTTGGCTACCAAGTTAGTAACACCTAACAGTAAGCATGCGTACCCTGTACCTCTAACCCCACTCAGATGGCTAATGTTAAGGTAATGGAAAAACGGAAAAAATGTGTACTGCCAATGGGCAGTGTAAATTGGTACAAACTTTCTGGAAGGAAGTCTGACAATATGTATCGAATCCTTCACACCTTTTGGCTCAGCAATTCTACTTCCAAAAAGTGGGACACAACCCAAACGTTCAAGAATAAGGAATTAGTTAAATTATGATACCGGTTTAGAATATCAGTTGAACACTATATAGCCATATACCCCCATACCCCAAATAGCATAAGCTCATTCATATATAGACTAAAATATAAAATGTTACCTTTGATTATCTATGGAAGTGAGAATATGGAAGATTCCCCCCCCAAATAACTATATATTATGTAATAGAGGAAATATCTGTCTTTTTAAAAGCTATATACTTTTTATGAAATTCCACATACATTTAGGAAGATAAAGAGAAAACAAAAAGGACAGGGCTGGGAAGAGGGACCCTGAGGGCATGCATACACTGCAGACGCTACAACTAAACAGGGTACGAACCAGCTTTAGCTGCACAGTGAAAGTGGCACAGAAAACCAGTATGTAGGGAGTGGAAGGCGGCATGGCAACTGCCATTTTCCAAAAGTGAGAATTTGATACACTGATTTAACATTGCACCTCTCAAAATCAGTGGATATAAACAATGTGCAAAATTATTCGGGTTTAATGTGTTCAACTAGAAAGAACTAGTTGGTGAGAGAAGGTGACAGGAATTCTGGGGTGAAAGTAACTGTAATAGCTAAGGAAAGGGGATCACTGGCTCTGGCTAAACCTGAACCATGACTTTAGCAAAATGAATTTCAAAGTTCAGGGAACCAATAGGTATGACTTTACGGCTAGAGTCTTCAAAAACAGGCTACTAACTGACAAGAAATAGAAAAGTATAAAAAACAAAATTCTGACCAAGCAATTGCAAATAATCTCAATGCAAAGTAGAGAGAGAAGAACCAAAGAAATCAGCCTAAAGGGTTTTCTCATATGACCTCACATTAAAAATATATAACTTTAAGAGGAAGGGCACACAGCGAAGGAAGAATAGAAAATAACAATGTGAACCTGTAGGAACAGGCTGGGATTGGTTTATACAGGGTGATAGCAAAAGGTTTTCAAAGCCAGTTCAAGAGAAGTTAAGCACCCTGACCAGGTAAAAAGACAAAGAGAAGACAGACCTTGTCCAACTCCTATCATGATTCTCTTTTCTGTTAGAAGGGTTTTCAACCTGGAAAGGATATAACAAAAATCCTAATAAACAAAATGCAGCCCAAGCAAGGTGAGGGCAATCTACCCATGTAACTGCCTTTAAACACAGAACCTATATTTGCAAGAAACAAATTCTAGCATGGACAACAGAAATTCAGAGTTTACAAATATTTAGGCACTAGAAATTTCCCTAAGTCTTAAAAAAAAAGTTTTATTTTCATCTTTGATAGTTATACCTTTTGATGAAAAAATTCTAGAAGTTTTCTTGACAACAGCCAAATATTTTACAAAGTTTTTAATAACATTACTATATATATTATAAGGTCGGTCTGTTGCCAAGCGAACAACAGGAGGGGTAACCAATCAGCCAGACCATCAGAAGAATAATCAATCTTTAGTAAGCTTTGCCTGGTCCCATTTAAATTATTTTATCAGTAATTTCAAAAAAGGCAAAAACAAAACAAAACAATCTCTAGTAGGCTCTGCCTTGTTTTGTTTGATAGACTTTATTAGTCATTTGGATGGAGGCAAAAAATCGATGTGTTTATGAAAATGTGCAGATAATATACAATTATACAGAAAATCTAATACCCTGACACTTTAGAACAGGGTTAGGATTTAAAATTCTCCTTAGTATGGAGGGAATGTTAGCCACTATTAAAATTTGAAGTACGTGTGTGTACAAATTTGGTTGGTTCTATGTAACTCCAGGGTAGAATCACTGAGTGGAAGAAGGTACCAGGGAACAAATTTCAGGGTGGAAAAAGGACAAACTTTCTAATAGAGTCATACAAAGATGGAATGTGCTCATTCTTATGGTAATGAGCTTCCAGTTACTGAATATACATAAGCATGGGATAGATGACTAGTTCTCAGTAGATATGAGAGGTAAACAGAAATCTGTTTTCAAATTAGTTTCAATGAAAGAACCACTGCACTGAAAGAAACCTTACCCAGAAGACTGATATGCAAAACAAATAAAGAGAAAAACTGCTCTAGTTGAAATTCCTTACCATATGTCACACTTAACTATTCCGGAATCAGATCAGGTGATCTCTGAAGTGGTTCATATTTGATTAGTAAAACTACAGTCTCTCAAGATTTATTACGCTAGATGGTCTAGATGAAGTCTCTCAAATGGAGTGGATGAGAAGATCTATTGGGGGTGTGGAGGAAATCAGAACATAAATGCACACACACACACACAAAATTATAATTTATGGGTTGAGAGTAGTAGTACCTGTAATTTTCAAGAGTTTGTCAAGTGAGCCAGAGCCATGATGAACATGCTACCAGAAACTGAGGTATTTTAACAATTTAAAAAGAATGCAAACATTTTTGAAAGGAAAAAAAACTCCAAACATCCAAACCCACTAATTTAACATTATTGTTTTAATTTCTGTGTATTTCTAGCTAGTCCCTATCCAAATGCAAACCGGCATTTTGGGAATTATCAACAAGGTGCGTAAGGTTTTTAAAGATTTTCTCCACATAAATCAAGAGGAATATTTCCACAAGTGTCTATAAGCTTTTTAATATGTTACGGTTACATAAAAATGGAGATTCATAATATATTAAAACAATTTCCTAATGATGACCAGTTCAGACTGGCTCTCCTTTTTGTTATTATATAATAATTATTCCTATTTCTACCTCTGACAACAAATAGAAAAAAGTACATGGTAGCGTTTTTCCTTCTCTTAGATGTATCCTGAAGATAAGATCCCTAAAGTGGGATCAGTGACTTAAAAAGTATGAACTTTAATGGTTCTTGCTATATACACAGTAATGCTTTTCAACGGTCTTAATCAATTCACCTGTAGTCACTACCTGAACCTTGAACAAAACACTAAGCATTGTGTCTGTACATTTTGTATCTTACTTCTTGTAACTGTGCAGTGTGTAGTTACTATTCCTGTTTTATGGCTAAAGGAAATGAAGCTAAGGGAGGCAACAGACAGAATGTATAATTTAAGGTCTTATTAAAGAATATAATTCACACCACCAAAGTCTTACTTAAGAAAATACATACACACACACACACACATACAGACACACTTATTTAAATATAGGCAGCCATTGTCATACAGTCAATCCATTCATCTAAATCAGCATTTCCGGAGGTGTGTTTGATGACAAACTTGGCTCTCACTACTTTGGCCCCAAAGAAAACTTTTCCTTTAACTATACAGTGGTGTTATGCCTTTGGCTTACACTGAGGGACACTTAGAAAGTATCCATATGAAACTCACTATTACATTTATTGTTGAAATGGTGATGAGAACTTCATTAGCTATATTTCTTACAACACCAAATCCAAGTGCCTCAGGGAGCAATACTTCTCAAACAGCTGGGCCAGAAACACTTTGCTTTTCCTAAGTCAGTGAGGCACTTTTAATCTAATAAACAATGGGAAATTTTATCACATAACATTTATTCACTTTTGCCACTAGGAAGCTCAGAACATCTGAAATCCTCTTTGGTAGCTCTTAAGATATTGAAGGCATGCATTTCTCTTAACTAATTTTAGCTTTGCTCTGAGCCTACTATTCCTCTACTAAATCCCCCATGCCCTGATTTACTTTAGCTTGAAGTCAACTCTCAGGACCACAGTCCGATGCCAGTTTCTACACACACACACACACACACACACATACACATATGTATATGTATACATATGTATATGTGCGTGTATGTATATGGAAATCTGATTTCAATAGCTATAAGAATATATAGATATAGTAAGTGTATGTATGTTTGTGTGTATACACATACACATAAAGCAATGAAATTTTTTTTTTGGTAACTACTATAACCTGAATCAAAGCAACATAAAAATAAGTTTACACTAGCTTCCTACTAGGCAGACGAATTGCTTAAAAACCTTAGTTTACTTTAACTAGTTTAGTATATCACTTAAGAAAGTCATTTAAAATTACCCAAAACTTACCAATCATAATCCTTTTATTTATTCATATATAAATATATGAATAAATTCTAAAGCAATTCTAACAAAACTCTGGAAACTAGTTTAACAAGCAAATGCAGTTAGTTCAGGGTTAGGGTCTATTTCAAATTTTGAACTATTAACGTAATCTAACTTGTGATTTAGTAAGTTTATTAATAGCTCATCCAAGCAATCCGCCTTCCTTCTAAATAAATAGGTCACATATATTTTAAAAACCCTGTATTTTACATTAAAAAAATTTAAAGCATATTTCAGTACATTTTAGCTTTTACAAAATTACTCTAGGAGAGCACTGCCACTCATTTCACAGAAATAAGGAAACTAGTAAGACAATACTAAAACTAATAAAGTTCAAATGACTTTCTCAAGGTAGCATATGCTAATAGAACTAGAAGTAGAGAAGAGACCTATTTTTCCAGACTTCTTCTGGAACAAAGGTAGGACATGGACTAGCATGAAATGTTTTTAATCCTTACTAGCAACATTCCAAAAGATTAAGATTGGACAGGAGATGGATTTTGACCTTACGTTTCTAATAACGAAAGATTTTTACCTCCTGCAGCATAAATGCCCTTAGGCAAAAGTGGGTCTGATTCAATTTACTTTAATGCAATAGATGATTTAATAAAAATAAAGTCATCTCCTGACATCTGCTTTTTGTAAGAACAAAGGGAATACCAAATTAGAGCCTGACTGTGCTATTTTAAATATTTCTAATTTCATTTTAAACAGCATTCACCCGTTCTTTGGAGGACCTTCGATTCACTCAAGGGTTGGGTATTTTCAGTTACCTGTAATAACAGTGATTTGTACTAAAGCAGGCCCCACCACTGACCGACTGTGGGACCAGCAGTACACTCAGCTGGACCCCGGAGACCATGGGGGTTTTCTTCCGTTCCTTTCTTTTGATAGACAAGATCCAGTCACATTGTGATCTTAATCTTAGATAAAGATACCTGCATTGCAGTTTTAGCCCTGTCAAATGATTAAACTCACCAATCTATATTTTATGCTTCCTAAAAATTTGCCTCTCAGTATACTAATGTAATTTACATTTAGGTTATTGGAATCAAAGTGAACTATTTTCAATAACATTATTCTTGTACATATTGCTTTCTGCTATCAGCATTTCACTTGATATATATGAGGTCTGTCCAGAAGGTATCCAGCCATGTAATATAAAAAATAGACACTTACTAAAGAAGATACAAGAAACATTGTATACAGAGCAATGACACTTCAATCCCCTTTAAAGTAGGCACCTTGGGACCTCACATAGTTCTCCCAACTGCTGTCAGCTGCCCTGTTGTATTTTCCTGAATCTCACTGACTGTCTGAAATGTCTTCCTTTTCAAAGGTGATTTACTTTTACGAAAAGCTAGAAGTTGTAAGTCACCAAATCTGGGCTGTAGAAGGGCTGAGTCACCTGAGTGATTTGATATTTTGCCAAAAAACTCTGCACAAGACATGATACGTGAGCAGATGTGTTGTGATGAAGCTACCAATCACCATGCCCACAGCTGCGGACTTCTGAATCATCTGAGTAGTTTCTGCAGAGGAATGTTCAAGCTTAATGCTAAATTTGATGCTGATTCGTTGCTCTGCTCACTCATTCATTTTGAATGAGATGGCCACACAGCACACATGCTCACTCAATAGCTTCTACCACCCCACACCCCCAACTGACTAGTACAGTGAGGTCGTCATTGTTCATGCATGCTAATTCCAGTCTACTCTCCTTGGCTGCCGGGTTATATCGATGTTGCACAAACCATTCTCATTATAAAAACAATGGCTGGACTATTTCCAGACAGAACTTGTATTAATCAACAAATGATATGGAAAGCATGACTTTTAAAATAACAAAATATTTGAATTATAGTAAGATATTTACACCTTACATAAAAAGTATTTCTGGGGTCCTTTAGTGCTTTTTGAAAATAAAGCACTATTTTATTTACATTTATTCATTCATATGGCTGTGCTGTTACTGGTACTTGAAGGTAGGAAATGTTCACATGTAACAGAAGAAATGAAATGGAGATAATCATATCTATTTTTAAAAAAAATATATTTCTACAGAAGAGACCTGTGGGTTCTCACCTGAGGCTGCTGTGGCATTTGTAGGGGTTGAAGCAGCTGCTTGAATCCGAGCATGAGGAGGAATAAGGATTGTAGCTAGAGGTGGATTACTTGACAGTTCTGAAGAAAAGGTAAGACATATATGTTAGAGCTCACTTTTAACTTTATATGTGAAACTATTTTACTGGTAACAGTTAATATACTACAGTAAAACACTGATGTAATAGAAAAAAAAAAAACAAAAGATGTGATAAACCTGCATCTGAACTAAATAAATGAACTACAGAGAAAGCACACAGAAATGTTGCTGATACATAATCAAGGCATTCTCAGCTAAAATTAGAATATGCCTGAGAATGAAAGCTATCTGGAAGAAGGTATTGGCCAAAAGTTTGAGAATAAGCATTAGTAAGATTTACTCCCATCCTTCATTAACTTAAATATGTTTTCCCAAACTACTCTGACAACATGTGACTGCAGGAATTGAGGGTGATGGTGTCAGAGAAAAAAGAATATGACCACAGCTAGTGTGTCTGCGTGTGTCTGCACTCCTAACTGTAAGCAAACAATCTATGCAGTTGTTTGTAAGACGAGGGCAGATAAGATCTATCCAAATGCTAGTGGAAACAGGATTTAACAGTCATCTCTAAAGTTTCACTGCTTTTACTGAAAACGAGAATGTCTTAATTCTATCTTGTTTTTAACTCAGTAAGATTGTTATATTGTTACCTTTAAAAATATATATTTTCTTAATTATGCTATTACAGTTGTCCCAATTTTCCCCCCTTTGCCTACTTCTGCCCAGTACCCCCACTGCCTCCAGCAATCACGCCCTTAATGTCCATGGGTCCTACATATAAGTTCTTTGGCTTCTCCATTTCCTATACTATTCTTAACATTCCCCCTGTCTATTTTGTACCTACTATTTATGCTGCTTACTCCCTGAACTTCCCCCCAAATTCTCCCCCTTCCCAGGTAATAACCCTCCAAATGATCTCCATATCTATGATTCTGTTCCTGTTCTGGTTGTTCACTTAGTTTGTTTTTTTAAGATTCAGTTGTTGACACAGTAGTGAATTTGTTGCCATTTTAATGTTCATAGTTTTGATCTTCTTTTTCTTAAATAAGTCCCTTTAACATTTCATGTAATAATGGCTTGGTGATGATGAACTCCTTCAGCTTTACCTGGTCTGGGAAGCATTTTACCTGACCTTCAATTATAAATGATAGCTTTGATGGATAGAGGAATCCTGGATGTAAGTCCTTGCCTTTCGTGACTTCAAATACTTCTTGTCAGTCCCTTCTAGCCTGAAAAGTTTCTTTTGAGAAATCAGATGACAGTCTTATGAAAACTCCTTTGTAGGTAACTCTCTTCTCTTGCTGCTTTTAAGATTCTCTCTTTATCTTTTACCTTTGGCATTTTAATTATGATGTGTCTTGGTGTGGTCCTCTTTGGGTCCAACTTTTTTGGGATTCCCTGTGCTTCCTGAACTTGTACGTCTATTTCCTTCACCAAATCAGGGAAGTTTTCTTTCATTATTTTTTCAAGTAAGTTTTACATTTCTTGCTCTTCCTCTTCTCCTTCTGGCATCCCTATGATTTGGATGTTGGTATGTTTGGAGATTGTCCCAGAGGCACCTTATACTATCCTCGTTTTTTTGAATTCTTTTTTACTTCTTGCTGTTCTGGTCGAATGCTTCTTTCTTATGTTCCAAATCATTGATTTGAATTCTGGCTTCATCTTCGGCGCTGTTGGTTCCCCAAAGACTTTTATTTCACTTAGTGTAACCTTAATTTCTTCCTGTGTCTTTATTATTTTGTTGCCATACTCAATGAGTTCTTTGAGAATCCTGATCACCAATGTTTGAACTCTCCATGTGATAGGTTGACTATATTCATTTTAATTCTTTTTCCGGAAGTTTGTTCTGTTCTTTCATTTGGACCATATTTCCTTGTCTCCTCAATTTGGTGGCCTCCCTGTGTTTGTTTCTATGTATTAGGTAGAGCTGCTTTGACTCTCTGTCTTAGTAGTTGGCCTATTGTGGGTAGGGCACCTGTAAATTCTGTGGGGCAGAGCCTTAGGTAATTGCCAGGGTGGGGCAATCTGCTTCACTGCTTTTTGGTTCTGTGTTGGGGGAGGTGATTGGGTATGCTGCTGCCTGGCTTCTGGAGATTTGCCTGGCACTTGCTCTATGCAACTGGTGCCCTTCCAGCTGTTGCCCTGTTGCTGAATCCCAGGGTGGGTGGGTTTGCGTACATTTTAAGTTGTGTGGGTCCTTTAAGTGGAGTCTCCTGAAAATCCAGCAGTTTCTTATGCCCCCCCCACCCCAACCTCCACTGGTTTTTACAGCCACAAGTTATGGAGATTTATTGTCTTGGAGCTGGAATCCTGGACTGTATGGTCTGGCCTGGGGCTAGGACTGCTTACTCCCAAGGTGTCCCTCCTGATTTTTATCCACTACATGTGAATGTGGGACTGCCTGTTTCACTGCTGCTGCCTCTCTGTGCCATACCATGTCTCCCTGCTCCTCTGCCCCTCCTACCCATCTGGATGAATGTGGCTTCTTTAAATCCTTGGTTGTCCGACTTCTATACAGCTCAATTTCTGACAGTTCTGGGTGTTACTTGTTTTGAGGTCTAGTTGTAATTCTTTCCGTGGTTTCACAAGGAGGTGAAACGTGTTTACCTCGCCTCTATCTTGACCAGTTCAGATTGTTACTTTTTAAAATTTTGAAACAGGCTTTTCATCTGCATGTGGAAAGTTTCTCACTGTTACCTGTATATAGGCTGGTTTTCTTTAAAGAATCAAGTTATTTATATGAGCCTTAAAAAATAATCTTAAAATGATATTGGGTGGATCTAATGATATAGACAGATAGCAAGGAGTGGTGGTAAGCTTGTACATATAAGCACCTGATGTTAACTTTAGGTAATGTGACTGTTCTCCCAGCATTTAACCAGTGAGTGTTCATTTTCACTTTAATAAATGTCATAATTTAAAGACCATACCAGCTACAGAAGGACATTATCCTCTGAGCTACAAGCATACATTTTGGAAATTCATGGATATGGCATGGAATTTAAAAAATTAAGAAATAGTTTTTAAATCCTTACCAGAGAATATGCTTACTGATTTCAGAGACAGTAGAAGGGGGGAGAGGGTGGACAGAGAGAGACAGAAAGATAGATAGACTCTATACATATAGAGAGAAGCATTCCATATGTGCCGCCAACTGGGGATCAAACCTGTAACCTTTTGGTGTAAAGGGCTGACGCTCCAACTAAGTGAGCCACACAGCCAGTGCCCAGTATTTTTTTTAAATTAAAATAAAATTCACAAAAAATTAACCATTTTAAAGTTATAATTTAGTGGCACTTAGTGCATTCACAATCTTGTACAACCATTACCCCTCTATCTAGTTTCAAAACATTTTCATCATTCCAGAAGGAAACCTCTAAGCAGTTCCTATTTGTCACTGCTTAGTGTCACTGCTTGTCCACGCAGCCACTAGCAAGGGAATTAATATTTTAATGCAGTAGTTTAAAAATGTTTTCTGGTGTAAAGCCCCACCAATACTGACTTACTTAACTTGGTACCTAAATATCTAAATAACATCTGATTCAACAAGAAAAAACAAGCTGATGCCGGTATTTATAAAAAAAATGAATAGGTGAAAAAAAGTTATCTTTTTTTCCTTAAATAAGATGACTTAGGTCAGCTCATCAAATAACAGTCTTCCCTGGGAAGACAGTTGGAAAACCACTGCCCTAACGATCAGGGTCGAAGAGATGCTGTTTCTGCATCATCAGCTTTAGTAGCTGTTTTGGTTTTCACTGAGGAGCAGGAAAATCCTATGCTGTTTTTATTTCAAGTCAGGTCTATTTTAATCACAATCTTACACCTAGTAAAGCAAGAGAATCCCAGTTGCCATGGCTGATGGTTTATGGTTCTAGGAATAAAAATGAACACAGGATGTGGTAGTTATTCTCAGTAACCTTAAAAGAAAGTCAGATTTACCATCCCCATGAAGATAAAAATCTGCTAAAATAGAAAGGCTTCTTTAAAATCCGTCCATTCATTGAACATGAAACAGTGTGTTAGGTCCCAAGATACAGAGAGAGAAAACATTAACTGTCTTTGTCTGATCAACAGAAATAGAAAATGGAAAGACAACTAGACAAATAAGCTGGCAAGAGAGGCATTCAACCTACTGAGGATACAGACACTTTCAAATTAAAAGATCTCTATGACTAAGGGGCCAATATCTAAAAAAATAAAATAAAGGATGACCAGAGATTTTAATATAAGATATGTTTGAGAAAGCAACTTTTAAGATAATCTTTAAGATAACTGAGTATCAGGGTCTGTGGTCACTTTACTCATGGTCCATGCTGCCCATCTGCTCCCATTTGTTAACTCTCTTTTACCCAATCACCTATCTTTCTGTGTATCTGTATGCCTAGTTCAGAAGCCATGGTGGTTTTGTGTCTTATCCTGGGTAAGGGTACACACACACACACACACACACAGAGAGCAGAGGGGATTGGGCAGGGGGGAGAGTGCAATAATTTTTCCCTAGGTAGCTGACAGTCATTTGGTCTTTGGAAGGGAAACAGCAGAAACTACAGAAGGGGAAAAGTGAAGAAAATCAGAGGCAAAAAAAGGAGAAGCTATGAAATCCTCGAGGCTTTGCCACATCCAAAGACACAGGGAGAGAACGTAAGTCAAGTCCACAAAACGATCAGAAAGGCTAGGTTTTTAACCTAGAGTTGCCAGTAAGTGGCCTTTTTGGGGGGAGTGGGGGATACTTCTGCGAACTTTTTTGAACCAAACATCCTAAAGGTCAAGGAATTCTAAACTGGACAGTCACTCATAGTTCTATACCCCTCCAACCTCTACCCACTGTCCTCTTCTCGTCCTTAATTACAGGCATTCTTAAGGTTTACTGCTTTCCACCTTTTAGCTCTTCTCTACTTCAGACCGCTTGTTAAGGGTCATAGCTTTTGTCTGTGTGAATGAGGAAGCCCTCTTGTACTTTTGTTACAGTCCTGTTCTCTATACTACAAGTGTGTCTCTTTTGTTGGGACAGATTATGGGCACTTCTATGGGGCTGTCACAACAACTAGTGTGATATGTTTGTGTTTGTTTTTTGCTTGTAATAATTACTACCTACTCTCAAGCTCCCTGTCCATCTACGGCAATGAATAGTAAGAAAACTGAGACAATGAGTATGGACACAAATTGCAGTGAAAGAATGTAAAAAAGGATGACATTTTGGAGGACTGAAACAAGATAGCAACAGAAGCTTTCAAGATCAGGAGAGTGAATGTATTCTTGAATACAGAGAATAGGGGGTGTAGAAGAGATTAAAAATAAAAAGTACAGTAGTACTTATTTACTAAATATGTGTGCTAGGATTGAGAGTAGAAAGGTCCATAATATTGATATGGGGCTAGCTTTGGAGAAGAGGCAGAATTCTTGGGAAGAATAAGAGACAGATTGTTACCTCAAAGACATGAATCAAAATAACATGGCAACCGGTTCCAGAAGGTTGTAGAAAAATTAATGCATGACAAAGATTTCTTTAAACAATTGAACATGTCATGAAACTATTCATCGGTTTTCCTAATAAACTTAGTAGTTTATTAGGAAATATTAAGAATGTTTCGCAGTGTATCAATCATTATATGCTCCATAACCAAACATTTTAATACATGCAAACAATTTAAAGGAAAGCAAAATTGATTTAAAAATATGTATTTATAAAACAACCAACACAGATATCAATCAACCAAAAGGTTAACCAAATTCATTTAACTACATTTTACTGCACTGCTGTTTATACTGCACACTACAGAATAAAAATTTCCACAAAAAACACTAAGTCAATGATACCTAACCACCTGACAAAACCTGAAGTTTCCCTTAATCTAAAATCTCTACTCTTCCAAATATAAGATTCCCCAAATTAATGATAAAAAGAAGCAGGTAAGAAACTTTCCTAGGTTTATTTTTTTTCCTGGAGTGGGGAGGATACATATGTTTGTTAAAACTGTGTAGTTTGAAAACTGAAGATAAATTTGAGAGCAACAATCGATGTGTTAACCAGAGGAAAGAAAGAACCCCTTTTGTTGACTAGGTCTACTCTTACAGTGCTGTAATAAAATACACAGAAGGGAATCTTCTTCCTCTGTTAGCTTTGAGGGAGCTCAACCTGAAGATCTCCAGAAAGGAGACACTAAAAAAAGCCGCCTTTTTTTGTGTGTATCAGTATATGTTAAAATGTCCAGTGGTTGTCTACATAGTTAAGCTGTTATTTCTCTCCATTCAAAAAGGTTTAAATGATTTAACAATGGTGTGCTCATTTCACTTGTGTACCTTTCTGAACAGTAATTCAAATGCTAGGTTGATGCATCTTGATCTCACACATTACTCATTTTTTTTTTAGATAAACAAGTAACCTTCTCATTACTGCTTCTTTCCTCTTAATTTCAAAGTGCCTAGGAAATCCCTAAGTTCCAAATGTTGACTGTATCTTCTGTACTCATTCAGAAAATTAAGTACTAATTAGAAGACCAGACAAACAGTAAACAAATAATTACAAGGCTT
The DNA here is from genome assembly GCF_022682495.2 of Desmodus rotundus. NCBI lineage: Eukaryota > Metazoa > Chordata > Mammalia > Chiroptera > Phyllostomidae > Desmodus > Desmodus rotundus. The sequence continues at coordinate 97,332,833 of NC_071388.1, forward strand.
ATTCCTGCTGCTTGGTGATACTGGCAGTGTCACGAGAAGACAACATGATTATCCCAGAACTGCCGAAGAGGGAGCATCGCAACTTATACCAGTCACCTAAAAATGTCTGAATGTGTCTGGTACTCTACATTTACAGTGGTGATATATTTTAGAAGTTATACCTGGCAAAATGTTAATATTTTAAAAATTCTGGTGATTAAAAAGAATTACCTTTATAACCTAAAAATGTTATATTCAGAATTCCACTCTTGATGAAGTTGAATAAATGAAGCATTACTATGAGTTCTTTTTATCCTACTAATAAAAACTTTTTGAGCATTTAAAAATAAAACTGCTAATATTTTGAATTCAGGGGGAATCGGTCTGTGTTTTTCTGTGTCTACTTTATATCATGATTTTACATATCTCACCCTAGCATGGTCTATGTTTTTAGCTTTATCTCCTATTTTTCTTTTCTTTCTGGAGTCAATTCATTTTTATAATCAGAATTTTGGAGTTGAAAGTCTCCCTGAATATTCTTTACTCCTACTACCTTATTTTTTTTCAATGAGGAAACTTCAAGATAATGCCTTGGCCAAGGTCCAAGGCAGAATGGGAACTAACTTCAGGTCTGACTTACATCTTTTCATATGTTGAGGAAGATCAGAAAGAAGACATGACCAGAAGTTGGAGCCTCGAGCTGAACCCAAGCAACTGGAAGGTCCTCATCTACTCCCTTGTGCTTTGGAATGTGAGCTGTTTGCTTTCCTGCTTCCAGAAGCTCCTCCAAAGATACAGCTTCGAGATAGAAATGAGGTGTTGAGACTATCTGGACTGAGTACATGACTGGCCCCAGGTAAAGCTCCTTAGGTGCATGACTAAACCTAGTTAGGGCCTTTATAAAACCTCTTAAGATTAGGCAGGCAGGTACTGAGATCTGCTTGTCTTGCCACCCACGACAAGCCTGTAACTTCCCTTGTTTATTTAACCTGCCACCTGTGAATCTGGAGCAGTCTGCCTTTTTTTTGGTCTCAGTTTCTATTACATCTGGGAAACTCCTGAGGAGGTTGCAACCCAACAAATACAGCATATTTTTATTGTCTTGCTTATTTATCATATATTACCAGTGTTCTGGTCTTCCCGGAACTGTATCTGTCCAAACCACACACAGAACTTTTAAGTCAAGATACTACTTTTTTCTTGTTTGTTCCTGTATCATTCTACATTCTTCTCAGTAGCATGACCAAAGCGGCAGAGTGAACCAAATAATCTCATGGAAAATGACAATTAATTCTCATAAGTAACTGATAATTTAGATCTTAAAATCTTGAGTACAGTCAACATTATTTATTATTACTCTAGTCCCCTAAACTGAAACATACCTGCCCCCTTTCAGTGCGCTCACGACTTTTCTCAAGCTCTTCCTGCAGTGAATTTCCAATCGTTTAACATTTCAGTACCTAGAAGAGTACAGCTTGCTTATCTAGAAAATGTACTCTTCTAGGTTATTTATAAAATATTAAAGAATAATTCTGACATCAATTCCTTTCATATGTACAAACAGCTTCACCTCTCATTTATTTACAGAATAATCCATTTATTTATACCCAAATTTCCTCAAGTTCACTGTCTTATAAAAAGATGTTTTATAGGCATTTTCACTCAAAAGAACACAATAGAAAACAGGGATAGCTACATGAAAGGTTTACAGTTTAGTTTTTTATAAAAAAATGTAGGGGCACTGCAAATTAGAGCAGTTTATTAGTTTCACTTTATGATTTGATTCATGTCCTACATATAAATCAAGAGTTCCTATCTTATGTAAATTTATTTTTGCTATTGTAAATTATAATAAGACAGTCTAAAACCCAAAAAGCCTCAAATCAAGGTTTATAGCAATTCAAGAATAATATAAAAAGAAACTTCATCACTTCAGGTGTGCTGGCCATATTTACATGAATCACTATTTTATAACAGAAAAATTGTTTTAAAATTCATCGCTACAAAGATCACAGAACCTGCTAATTAATCATCATATATAATGAGTTACATAAATAAGTAGTCTACTGCTTTCAAATGAAAAAGTATAACCCTTTGATGAACTGGGCTTCTAGAACTTGCTTTTATTGCCTATCCCCAACTTGTTCTCTATACTGTCTGCATCACTTTCTATTCTGTGACACATTCCTACACTCTGTTAAAAATCTGTTTCTCTGATCCTTTTCTGTTTCTTACTCTTCCTTTTACTGTCTTTTTTTTAACTTGCTTTCCAGATCACCTTTCCTATTTCACCATCTGCTTTCCTCATATCCAGATACTCTTGTCCCTGAAGTCCCAGTCATCCACATCTGCGTGAGTTTGCTTGTTGCCCCAAATATCCTATTTTTACTCTCATTTAAGCAGTTCTTCCCTCTTCTGGCCTAGCCACTTATCCACTATTCTTCCTTATTTCTCCACAAAGCTACCTTTCTCTCAGATAACCCAGCTAAGTGGTAGAGAAGTAAACTCTTCAAACTAAATCATATTAAATAGTTAATAATTTTTACTGCCCAACCATTGTCCTGTCCTATGCCCACAATGCTCATTGAAATAACTGACCTTGGTAAAATTTCACACCAATGAAACTGGGACAGGGAATGCTTCTGGTGGGGTTAATTGGAGACACACCTCTAACCATACAAAACAACCTATTTGCCAATATATTCCAGCCTTGGAATAGATAAGAAATTGATAGGTAAAAAGAAAAACTGATCCCTTTTGGGATTTCCTGATTCTACCCGCTTTCTAAGGCTTGATTCAGCTATGCCCAACCTTTGAAATCCAATGATTGAAGGAAAGGGGATGTGCCAAAGGTACAGTCCAGTTTCCACTGTCTGGATGCAGATAATACTGTCAATCAAGGGGTCCTAGAACATTGAAGCCCAGTGCCAAAAAAGTGAAATGTCTGAATAGTCTCCTAGGTTGTGGAGCCAGGATGTCAGAAGGTTGTCAAAGTTTTCTGTCTCTTATCTGTTCATCTCTCTTTGTCCTTTAGTTGATCACAGAAATACTTCTTTTGATTATATGAAAGTTATACTAATTACCGTTTATGGCTACTTACTTGTGGCAAAGTAACAAATATCAAATTGCAGTTAGCCTTGTTTTAAGCTTTACTTTAACACTATATTATTCAAATGCTTACTCTTCATAGTCATGTTCACACAATAGGTTTACCATACTAACTAAAAGAAGCCAGACACAAAAGGTAATCTATTACGTGACTCCATTTATATGAAAGTGAATGATGAGTCAAATGTAATTACAGTAGTCCCTCTTTACCCACAGGGATATGTTCTAAGACCTGCAGTGGATGCCTGAAACTCAGGACAGTACCGAACCCTACATATACTATGTTTTTTTTGTATACACACATACCTATGAGACAGTTTAATTTACAAATAAGGCACAGTAAGAACTTAACAATAGTAACTGGCAATGAAATAGAACCTTGAAGGTAAATAGTGAAATTACCTTGAGTGGTGAAGTTGAAGAGTGCAGGTGTGTCTCGCCCATTTGGTAGTTTGACATTTGGGTCCCGTAATTCATCAAAAAATGAATGTGCACAAGCTTCCAGTGGCGTCAATCGGGCAGTTGGTGTATACTCAAGCAGACGGCTACACAGTGCAATTGCCTCTGGTGGAGTTCGGGGTCGGAAGACCTGCAGTACAAAACAAGGAAAAGAACAATTAATGTTTTTAAAGAACCTTAGTAATTTATCTTCTGCGTACTGAGTTAATTCCCACAACGTACAAAAACATGGTTGCATTTGTGAAAGAAACCTTCTAGGATGAAAAGAGTTAACTGTATATGATTCACTACACTGGGATAAACTGATTGTTAATTAAAGACTAGATGAGAAAAGCTCAGAGAAAAAAACTAGGGGAAATGGGATAAAAATCTATATATGCTAATCATAAAGCAGAACAATCAAACATGCACATAAAATATGACAGGCACAAGAGAAAGGATGGGTTTTAGGGGCCAACACAAGAAAAATATAAACAAAAATTTTAAGTTTTGACTGCGGTGTCAGTAGATAAAAATTTGCTTCTTTTGTGTGATTTTTAGCAGAGCAATTGTTGATAATGGACAGCACTGTTCGAATTTGGCAAACTTTTTTCTTTTTTTCCCAAAAGAAAAGCTATTTACTCTAAGTCTATCTTTTCAATAAACAGAACCTATCATTGTTTGAAGAAATTCTTGAATACCCAGAATTTGACAAAATGTACAAAATTGTTTTCTGAAGTAGCTGTTTATCAGGAACATGGCCAGATTACACTCATTTGTATGAATACTCTTGGGTTTTAATCAGAAAGAGAGAAATATAGTTTTCATCAAGAGCCATTAACTCACAAAAGTCAACTGAATGAAGACTGTAGTGAAGTAAAATGCAAAAAACAACAAAAAAATTAAAAAAAAAATAGAAAGCTTTCTATTTATGTATGTTTTAAAATCCCTGATCAATACATAAAACTATGAAAATATACTTTGTTCTAAATTATGGACAGTTGAAGAACAAAAACAGAAGGGGAAACAGAAAACATAAGCACATGGACAGAAAGCCTTTGAAACTAAAAAAAGAAAAAAGATGTGTCTCTTGATAAGAAGAACGTAGAATCAAATAGAAGGGGTGGTTGTGGTAGTGGCAGTGGTAGAGGTAAACAGACACATATAAAGAAGCACATGTGCAGTGAGGGAGGGAAAAAGACCCACAAGTGAGGAAAGGACATGTAGATTGTGGCAAGGCATGAAGGAGCCTGGGAGGTTAAGGTTTCCTGAGAATGGCTCACGTAAATGTGGGTATTCACTTAAACTGAAGGTAGGAGAACTCGTTAACCCTCAGTAAGGTCAAAAACTGCTTTACCTTTTATTCTTTTCAGTGATCTGACTTGCCTCAGTCAAGAAAACTTAACTTTATGTATTATTTGCAATGTTTAGATATTCTACTATTCTTCCTCATTTTTTCCTCTCATGTTCCCTAGCCAGGTCCGTTATCAAACTTGTATGTAAAAAGAAAACAATAGGAAAACAGAGATTTTTTATTGAAAATATTAAGCACTACTGACATATTTTATCCTTGAGTACATTTATGAGAGCATATGGATTTATTTTGCCAGCCAGTACAATAGAAATTGCTTGTGTACCAACATGGGAGGCACCGAAGTAGAATTAAAAGTAGAAATAAGTATCTCCCACAAAGATTCGAATGTAGAGTAGCTAGACAGTGACTGTATTTTAAATTTAAAAATTGTATGTTATGTTAAAAGACTGTATAAAGCTCTTAATAAACCAGTTTTGTAAACTTGTCTCTGATTATTTAAAAAAGTCATCCACACCCTTTTAGTATCTTACAGGCTATGAGCGACCATCTGTAATTAGCACTATGACACATATTAGCCTATTTTGCCATGGAATCCTAACTCATGGAATCAGAGAGTTAAAAACAAAAGTAAAAAAGAATTCATTTCAAGAACCTACATTAAAATCAACACTTAAAAAAAGTATGCATTTTTAGTTTAAGTCTTTTAAAAGATTCTTGATGAGGAAAGCTTTGATTTAGTACCTTATAGATAAAGGTTCAGTGGAAACATATGTGAGGTCAAAATCCAGTGTTTCCTAAAGTTCAGATTTCTGACCATAATACAGGGTGTGGTAGCATGCAACTTCCAAAAACTACGGCCAAACTAGAAAACAGTTCTTCTCAATTATCTTTGTGTCTAAAGAAAACTACTAAAATTTGACTTTTAATAAAGACGTTTCTGCTGCTGCTTCATTACTTACTCATTTTAATTGCTTCATATTCATAACTTATGGTTCTGTGGACCTTTGTCAATATTTATTCTTGTAAAAACAATTTTCAACCCCCACAATTCCTAAACTTCAGTCCAGATGTCAATAAATCACTCAGAACACTGACAATCTAAATATACCAGAAGTAAAACCTATACCAGAGAGTGAATGAAGTCAGAAATCAGAGCTACCTACATTGTTTTTACTGTTATATTTCAAGAACAAGTAACTGTTTAGCCTTTCAAAAAATTTTCCCCCTAGTTTTATAGACTTGCCCTGAAATTTTGGGAAAAAAAATTTAAGTACATACCCGCACTCCTGAGGTGAAATGTCCTGTTCCTGACGAATCCTAAAGATGATAATGCAGTGAAATAATCCAAACAGGGGAAGTCAATCCAAAAGAGAATAGTCCAGCAAGGAAAAATATATCCAATGTTATAAGAAATCCATGGTGTGGGGAGGGACATAGAAAATGTTTATACAGTTATAAACTTTAAACATCAGTCTTCACAGTAGCAAGTCCAAGTTTTAAAAATTATTTCACCACAGTGTATGCAAAAAAATTTTTGATTGCGCAATGGTGAGGCACAGTAAAGAAACATTTTAATTTTAGTTTATTATGTTCCAATGCCAGTGCATTTATTAAAAAAATACAAAACCAAAAAAAGTTAAAATCAAAATGAAATCTAGAAGTAAAGTTCCCAAAGTAAAGTGTTTGGTCTTCTATGACCTGGATTCATTGTCCATTGATGGCTGGGAGGGGCATTTAAGACAGCTTTTTAAAGACGTGAGTTCCCAATATGCTAATTTTTCTCTATTAATGTATTCCAGTTACACAGTATAAACATTTTTCTGCTAAATTGTGACGAGAGGAAAGTAATAAATATATTTAATTTATATTACTATAGATTTCAAGCCAGATATTTTCAATTTGTGTGAGCTAAGAAGGATCAGGCCACCGCGGATTATTCTCCATTTTGGATTGACTTCCCTGCTAAAAGATATTGCTGACATTCTCATTTTCTTAGGACTCTTCAGAAAATAGACATATCACCTCAGGAGTGCGGGTATAAACTTATATTTTCTATTGTGGGCTTTGCCCCCTCATACCCTTGCACCCATTACTTAGGAAAATATAGAACATTCTTTCCTTTTTGGAAAAAATCACTGAAAAAAAAAATCCTACGTCTTTGAGCACTATAAGTCCAACACAGTTCCATCTGCAAATATGCCCAATTCACCCACCAAAAGCTAAACAAAAATATATACAATATAAGCAATACAACTAAGGGACTATCACAGTTATAGGTGACATGCATAGTAATGTACACCAACACCTAGGCACAACGGAGCCAAATATGCAAGGGAGGTGGGAGGGTCTATTATGTCTAGGCATTGAGAACAAACGATGGCAGAACTCACCAGTAGCTGTGAATTCCCTTGGCTATTCTGAGAGAATTTAACACTCTTTTAGGATAGTTTCCAGTGGGGGAATTAAATATTTTGCAAAAATAAATAATCCGCGGATTACTTTTAGTCTGCAGACTAAAATTTAGTACACGGATTAAAATCCGGCCCATCAGAATAGAAATCTCTCATGAACTAAAGCACAACCAGGTGGACAAATAGAAAACCAGACTAAAAAAACTGAGATCACAAAGTAAGACTCAACTGGGCCAACTAACAATTAGTGCGCAGACTAAATATGGCCAGCCAAGTATGTTAGCAAGGCCATGAAGAGCCCAAAACACTCCTGTAAAACTAAAAACAGAAGTAAATAAATAAAACAAAACAGAACAAAGCAAATAAATAAATAAATAAATAATTGAAAGAAAGAAAAGAAAAAGAAAAAAATGAAAAGAATTAAAACACTGACATGAACTTTCAAGTGATTCAACTACTACCTCACCTGTGCAGCAACACATTTTCTTAAATTGAAACAAACTCTCATCACAATTCTAGTCCATAGAAGAAAGTAACAGAAAAAATTAAGCTTTTCAAAAAGGAAGTCTCTGTGATATTGAATAAATGCAAATGAGTCCTTCAATAAACAATTAGTCAAAATAAATTTGCATTTGGGTAACTCAAAAATGATAGGAGCAATTTTCCCTTATATGTCCTATGATAGACTTTTGCTTTCAAATATCAAATTTCAACATGGAGCTAACTGTTATGACTGTATCTTGAGCCCTTTAAAATTACCACTTATAAACAGTCATATATCTATACCAAGGCCTATGGTTGATTCTCAGGGCATCAGCTCTCAAGAATTCTACTGCATTAACCAGCCAACCAGAGCAATGTAAAAATGCCTATGGGCAATAATTAATCTAAGTAGAACACAGGACAAGTGCCATGCCTGTTCCAAACAGCTACTCCTCCCCAGTTTTCATTGTGATAAATGCATAAAACAGACACTGGTTCAGTGGTTACACACAAAATACACAAGTACCCAATGTTAAAAACTGATAAACCTTGAATATTCCTAAAGAGCAATCCTAGTGCTGGCTCTCAAGTAATCTATTAATCATTTAAAATTATTTGCAATTTGTATACTGAAATAAGGATTAAAAGTGAGAGATTGCCAAGGATATTTTTGAAAAGTTAATTATGATGATTAACCAAGTTAACTAAGAAAAAAACCTTAAGTCTACTTAAGTGCTCAAGAAACACAAACATCCTTTCCTTAGCCACACATTCAATAAATTCCTCTGTACAATTGAAAGGCATACTGAGTTTTCTTGCATTCTACTACATGTAAGAAATATTATGTATGTTTTCATATCAGCATTTAACTATGCAATGTAATTTCTCCCTCTAACATCAACTGGTAAAATAGTGTGACAGGCTTACACAGAATTGTGAATTACCAAATGTCCACTTATCCAATTTAATCGCTCATTGTTCATGAAATAGTCATATGACCTTCCTAAGACTACAGGAATATTTTCTTTTCATTCATACCTTGCAGGCTACAACGATTCTATGCACACCTAACAAAATCCAAATCTTCCTTCAAGAGCCCACCTCCCTGGGTCCTTCTATCACCTTTTAGGAGGCTTCCATTTTCCCCCCACCAGTCTTGCTGGAGACCTGTCTTGCAATACCTACAGCATGTGAAACACCTTTGAACACATATAGCATACAATTAAGTATATGGTTATACACTAGTGTATATTCAATAGTTGCTTCAACTGAGTCAGTTGTATCCCTTGTAAGCTTTTCAAGGACAAGGACTATATATTTGACTTCTTTTGTATCCTTTATGGTATCCAGCACAGCACTGGTTATATAGGTTATATGATTTTTTTTAAAAGAACAAATGATAAATTAAAATTTATTCTTTTTTATAATATTACTCTTATATATGGATTACCCACCCCCCACCTCAGTGAGACTAGTTTCCAACAAAGAATGGGAGGACTAGCTAGTATAAATAGAAGAGTGAGGTAGTCTACTCACATAGGAAACAATGTTAGGAAAGGGAAAATACTACTTTATTTTAGCACTAATAAAGATGTTAAGTAGAAAATTCAATAGAGAACTCAGTCTATTCATGAGAAAAGTGATAATGAATAATAGAATGTTCAGGGCAGAGGGGTTAAATAATAATATAGAAACCGATTTACCTAAGTAATAGAACGAAACAGACAAGTGGCAATCTTAGAAACCAACAGATATCTCCAACATAGTTTTATGTTTCCCAGAATACATGAGAGTGAAATGAGTATGGCAGAGGGCCCAGAGAGCTGGATGAAGTGGACCTGCAAAAAAGCATTTGAAGGCAATTTTTGTTTTGTGCTCTCCATGCCTCACAACGGCATTTTTGATAATGTGTTCAACTATAGTTGGAACAGGTGAGCTAAGTGAAAAATCCTGCTCAAAAAAGACTAAAAAAATTATAAAATTATGAAGTCTTTAAAAATAAGTATCATAGTTTAACTAAGTATTCAGAATCATAAATACCAATTGTTCAGTCTAATCTGATTTCTTTGATAGCTAAAATGACCTCAGAATTCAATTTTCTGCTTACTCTGTTTAGCTAGTTGGAAATGCCAGTATTCATTCACATGGAAACGAGCGGATAATGTTCTAAGAAATCAAGTATGTAAGGGTTAATTTTTGTGGATAATGCATTCTGGGATACTTCACAAGAATGTTCTAAGGTCCCACATATCCTAAAGGCACTTAATTGTTAAGTAGGCTATCATGTATGCCAAAAACTTATCAATATTTTTAGGTAATTGGTGTACGTTTTGTTATTACCATTATGAAAGAGAAATCAGGAATTGCTATAATACATAAGGTATGTCTTGGTAGGTATTTTCAGGAATTATTTTGTAGGAATAATCATGGAGAGCACAGATAATCAGAAAATATTTCATTGGAGAAGTGAGATTTCAGGTCTTAAGAAAAGGTTAAAACTTAGTAAGTAGAGAAGGAAAACATTCTAATTGTGAAAATAAAAAAAGACACTGGCAAGAGGCAGAAATGGATGCGTCTTCTCTGGGGTCCAATAAGGAGACAAATTTGATTAGACCAAAAAAATCAGCATTGACTGCATGGTCCTTTCAAATGAACTACAAGCTAACCTATTAACTAACTGAAACGTAACGTAACTAACTGGAAACATAACGTAATCCAATTGAAAGAGACCAGGACCCTTGGGATTCTAATCTACTTCCTTGCACTACACTATTATATCACTTATGAATTTAATTAATCTGAAATAATATATAAACACCTGTGTTACCTGACTCCATAGGAGTACCTACTACTGGGAAAATGGGAGACTACTTGTCTTAAGTAACTTTAGACAAAAGGTTAGCAGAACTGGGTACTCAAAATGAGGGGAAAAACTCATCTATTATTACAATATAACCTTATTAGAAATTCCTAACCTATTCTAATTAACTATTAACGTTTAAATGTACTGCCTAACTATATACAGGCATGTAAGGGTAGAGGAGCTGAAGAAATTGGGAAACAGACTGGGTTCTATCGACGCTTCAGGGAAGGTTAGGATTAGGACAAGAACTAAACATCTCATTAAATTTTTTTTTTGGAAAGAAAAGGCAGAAATGATTAGCAACAGAATAAATGTACACTTGTCACCCCAACTGAGACACTTGAGTGAAGGGGCATATGATTAATAATTACGCTGGACAAGCATAATTGGAACACATGGTCACTCCTGTCATTGTATGTATGTTATGTCAAAGTTTCCTAAAGGCGATGAGGAATAAGAGAAGAATTTTAAATAGGTGTGACAGTACCACAAGTGCTTTTAAGAAAGCTAACTTTTTTCAGCAAGGAAAATGTGAAATATGTGAGACAGAAGGAGAAAACTGGTTAGGAGATAGGAGGTTGTTTTAACAATTAACATAAAGTCAGGGCAGTGGAGATTGAGAGGACAAATCACAGAATTATATTGGAGGCAGAATCTTTACATTATTAAGAATGAAAATGAAATAATCCTTTATATGCATACTTTAACTATATTTTCAAATCCAGAGAAAAAACAAAGCAGCTAATTGTTATCTTACCTTAACAAAAGAAAAAACCTGAAGCAGTGCTTAAACTAGATCCTCACTTCATTCCTAATAAACTATCATTTAACCACACCTCCATGTTTCAAATGCAAAATTAAGGCTCCCTGTTTTCTTCTAAACAATTTCCATCTCTTAATTCTCCATCTAGTTTCATATCACTTCCTTTTGCTTCTGATCTGGCTTTTACTCTTTGACACGTACAGCATACACCAAGGCAGAGGTCTTCATCTTTCTCACCTCCACTGCCAAGAATGGTCCTTGTTTCAAAACACTGGCACTTATTTTCTTTCCTAGTCCCTACTTAAACCACAAGTACTTTATCAATGAATTAGGTTGCTCTGGCTATTAAGGAATAGTCAAGGGCAACTTACTGGATTTCTGAATTCTCAAGATTCCTGCCATATACCACACTAGGATCATCTCGTGGTCTTGTTTTTCTGTTTGTTATCTTTCCGACATATCTGAATCCCTCACCTCAGTGTTTCCATGGAAGACATTTTCTTTCTTGATCATTAAGTTGACCTAATTTTTGGGAACACCAGCTCCGAATCCTGGTGATACAGCCATACTACACTTCAGCAGAGGAAACCAGGATGCACACGGCTTCAGGAAATGGAGCTAAAGTGCATTTTAACAGAAGACCGCAAAATAAAGGCAAAGCAGCTTTTGTTTCCAAACTGTTTAGCACCCTCTAAGGGCAAGAAGCTCTTCTCTGTAGACAACATTAATGTATTAAAAGAATAATAATTCCATGGCTGCCTAGCATAAGAGAGCTTTTCTCAAGTTGGTGTCCACCATCACAATGAAGGGTAGAGGGGAAATTTTCATATAGATAATAACCAATTTTTTAAAATCAATATAAGCATACACTAGATCATCTAGATTCATCTAGAAGATAGAATAGTGTCATGAAATTTTTGTGTCTGAACTTGGTTTTGTGTTTACAACCATGGTAACACCAACCTAGTTGTGTGCACTAACGAGAAATTAACATAAGTTTCCTTATTACATAATAAATACATTTGTACCAAGTGAAACCAAATTATGTCAAGACACACTACATGAATGAAGAGTTCACAGTAGTTTGAACAGACAAAATAGGTGAGGGAATAGAAACAAAAATAAAACAAACAAAAGGGCTTTATTTAGATTATTCAAGTTTGAAAAACATTAGTGTAAGATATAGAAACATTAGGAACCCACAAGGCAAAGGAAAGTGAAAGCATACAAATTTACCACAAGTCTTCTGTTGGCTGCATTTTAATTAGAACCAATCATTCTTCACATTCCATCCTGGCTACTACTTGAATTGAAAAGAGACAATCCAGGGGAAAAAGTGCAGAATATGACACATACTAATATTGGTGGCAGCCTTGATTTAAAAAAAAATGAGGACAGGACTGAAAAATAAGATTTCATAACCTCAATTTCAGCATTATATTGCTTAGAAATCCTGTATTAAGAGTAACATCTGAATACTTAGAACTTTTCTTTCTTCATAAAAATATCATGCTTATTAAAGAATATATGGAAATGCAGAACAAAGAAAAAATTCACCCATACTCTTTTTAGCTAAACTACTATTAGCATTTTGGAGTATGTCCCTGTGTTTATTCAACAGACAGATTCTCTTTGTTTTTTGATTCTCTTTGTTTTCTTCAACATGGTTGAAATCAAAGTACACTACGAACCACTTACAAGCACTTTAACTTGGAATAACTTCACTGGACTCAACTCATCCTCTAAATCCAAATAGATAACCTGGGATTCTATGAGTGTAGAGCCAGGTGAGAGACCCTAACTATCTTCTGACCCAGATTTAAAATATACTTTAAGTACAAAAACCAAAGAACGGTTCATGTTAGAATATTTAGTGTTTTTTATATAAAGTTAATAAGGAGGGAAAGGGCAACATCTTGGTCAGCAAAAGCTAAATCTTATAATTCTGGCACTAAAATACTATTGAGGTCTTTGATTCTAAATAATATATAAATAATTAGTAATAACAGGATTTTTTGAAATGAAGAGAAGTAATGCGATTATGAGAACTTTAAGGAAAGTAATTAGAATTATTATACAATTTAGAAAGAGAAAGAAACACTTCCAATCTGGGAATGTAAATTATATCAACTATAGCCCTAAATTACTTCATCTCATTATAAAAGATTTGAAACTAATTAAGTGAACTTACCAACGTTCGAAACAAATTGTTATATATACATTTTTAAATACAGAACATTTCTGCTTGAAATACACATTAAAAAGTTGAACATTTCTAACCCACAAAAATATATAATGTAATATAAGGGGAGGGGTTGCATGGCATCTAAACTGGTGTTTAAACGATCTGGCATTAAACACACATGTGTGCATATGAATAGACATTTCCTGGCTTTGTAACAGCCACCCATTTGATCTTCAATAAGTCACTTGGTATCTTTGGCCAGAGTTTCTGAATCCGTAAAATGAGGAAGCTGGAGAGTCATTCTAGCTACAAACCCTACTGAGATTTTTTCCCCCTCTCTGCATATTTATCTCATAAATCAAATTGAGGTGAAAAAATCTTTTAAATAAAATCTTTTAAAATCATTTCAATTAAATGTCAAAGTGAAAAATAAAAAGTTTTCTGGTAAATTAGTACTTATGCTCTTACAATTGGTTCCATTTAATGTCAAGGCTAGACTTCCCAATGGCTAGTAACATCCTGTTAGCATGTCAATTGCTTTCAATGTATACTCCTAGCAAGATCATATCTGCTTTTTACTCCTGCTCCCAATACATCAGGAGAGTAAACAAGAAAAATATACTATTATTATCTATAATAAGGTCTATATATTAATAGTTTAAAAAATAAATATATGAAATGTATGTTTTCGTATGCTGTATGATACTGAACTAATAAGCACCTCTATGTAAAGAAATTAACTTCTGAATTTTAAGTAGTCAAAGTTTATATATGAATTTTGCGCTTAATAAAATACTGTATTTTAATATCTTCAAATAAAAACCCAGGCTGGGAAACTATTTATAGGAAATCAGTGGGGACAAAACTACATACAGCCAATGAAATACTGAAGTAAACTACTCAACTATCTTTATAGGTGGCTATCTAGTCTCAAAATAGTTTGCTTTAATAACAATGAAAAACCCAAGTTTTGGTTAACTATTGGATAATGTGCTTTTATAAAATCTCTATTTGACTCACCTTAGTCCAAGGATGTGCCTTAATTTGAGGAAATTTAAATTCTGTATAGTTTGGGTTCATTTCTCTAATTTGCTCCCTTGTTGGTGTCCCCAGGACCTAGACAGAGAAAGCTAGTTATTGCCACGTTTTTCTATACACTTACAAATACAGTGTTTATGTTTCAATGTATTGGTTACATTGGAAAAGGAATCCCAAAGGTATAAAATACATAACTCATTAAATAGAGCAGACTTTTGTGACATTTAACTTTTACCTGACTATAGAACCATGCTATACTACCTTATACAGACTTTTACCATAATAATAATAATGTCCTATCAAGGCTGTAAAAAAGATCAGTAAAAAAATATTCAAGTAAAAATCAATTGATTGCAATGATGGCATTTGAAGCGAGAATACCTTTTATTCATTTAGTAAAGTACAGTTGAAACTTTTATTATCAATAAGTTAATCAGGAGAACCATACTCAAACATGGTCATCAATAATTCCAGTCAGTCATTGAATACTTAGTAATTGTCCCTTGTATATAAGAAACTACACTATAATTATATGGAGGATACAAAATAAGGAATTTCCTGTATGATGAACTTCCTATTTCTGTGTAGAAAAAGTATAGCTATGATACAAGATAAAAATATAATGAGCACTTTATCGCCTCTAGAGCTTCAGTAGGCATTGAACAAAGGAAAGTATATGGATTGGTTGTACAGGACAGTTAATGGAAAGAAACATTAAATGCTAAAAATAAGCACTCTGATGAAAAATGACACCTATTACTCATCTTTATAACCCTAGGGCCTAGGACAAAACAAGTCTGTTGAAATAAAATATTAAGCCATTTACCGTTCAAGGAGAGTTGCATGGAAGAAGTGGAATATTAATGGTACACACTTCATTTGTGGTGGCAACCAGTGAATAATCAGGGCAAAGTAAGAGATTCAATATTTTTGTTGTTGTTGCTTCTAATTCTCTAGACTTCATTAAAACTTTCAGGCTTTAATCAAAATCTTAAAAAGTGTTGTTCTTCAAAAGACACTCTTAAGAAAACGAAACTCAAGCTACAGACTGAGGGAAAAGATCTGTAAAACATAAATTCTGCAAAGGTCTTCTATCTAGAACATACAAAGGACTCTTATAATTAAAAAAAAAAGATGATGATCCAAGAGGATGGCAGCATAGGTAAAAACTGCACTCAATTCCTCCCAGGACCAAACTCGAATTACAACTAAATTATAGAACAATCAACCTGAATAACCACTAGCTGACGGGAAGTCTTATAACCAAGGATTTACAGAAGAAACCACATAGAGACCAGTAGGAAGGTTGGAGTTGCAGAAAGTGCTGGTCCTGCTCCCATGGGGGGAGGTTGAGATTCTGAAGGGATATCTAAGCTGCGGGGCTTCCATCTGAGAAGCATGGGGTCTGACAACCCCAATGGTGGGCTCTCCAGCTCAGAATACTATAGAGCTGGGAAGAGGCGTACATATAACACCTGGCTGGGAAAATCAGCCTGGATTCTGTCTGCCAGGGAGAGATAGGACTCTGCTAGAGACACAGGTGCCCTCATAAGGAGCCAACACAGTAAATCTCATTTGCAGCCACTCATCCTGGGCTCTGTCAGAAAGAGGGTGGAACAGACTAGAGCTGGGTGAGAAGAGACTGTGGTTTGTGGCTCTGGGGAGAGAGAATAAAGGGACAGGTGCTAGGATCCCTGAGCTGAGTTACTCTCCCACAGTGCACACCCCTCCATATAACAGCAGTCTGGGGGAATGCAATAGCCTCACTGTCTGGACTCTGTCACCCCATACCACAGAGCTTGAGCCTTGCTGAGGAGTCAACTGCCTGGACAGGTATAGAGGTCTGTGCAGACACAGGGGGTAGGTTTCAGTGACCCAGTTGTGTGCCTTTGGGGCAGAGGCCATTCCCCCCATTTTCTCATGAACCTGACTGGTACCTCTCCCACACAGGGGATCCACTAGCCCCAGTCTCCCAACTCCCAGAAGCCTCAACCTCCCAACTCCCATGGCACCACCCTGTTGAGGGCTGGGCAGAATCTGGGACAGACTGAGTTCTGTGGCTCTGGGTTAGGGACTACTCAACCCCCCCCCCCAACCCCATGCCTGACTGGCACCTCCCCTTCACCAGAGATCTACTAGCCTCACCCTCCCAACTCTGGAGACCCCAACTGGCTGAGATCTGGCCCTGGGCAGAATCTGGGACAGACTAAGTTGTATGTATGGCTCTAAGATGGGGGACATTTTCCCTTGTACGCACAACTGGAGAAGAGCCCTCCCTTCACATAGCCAAATCATGGTCTGTTTGGTCCTGATATACACTTCTGGCCTCACCCTGATGAACCCCTGAGACCCCACCCCACCACAAAGGTATGTGAGCAACCAACAGGTGGCAGCTAGACTTGGTTTACCCTGGCACATTTGCTAACTGGTTTCAAACCCAGCAATGGCACCAAGACTGAACCTGTATCGATTTGTTAAATACCGTTTGTCCCTACCTGGTAACTCACTGAGAACCTACTTTACTCAACTTCAGTACCATCAGAAGCTTTTTCAGTGACTGAGCCTAACAGGCAGAGGGAGGCAGAGGCAAATCTCAGGATGTCTTGAGACTGTTGCTGACCTGCTACTGGGCCTACTGCTGGTAAAAGTAGGTTTTGTTGTGCAGCTTGGTCTTTCCTATTCACACACTAGCCCAGAAGAGGCAGCCCAAAACAGTGTACCAGTTTAAAGCTCCAAACAGGCTGCTCAGAGCCAGTCACAGGTAGTGTCAGACTGGTCTAACCAGAGTCCTTCCCAAGAGGCCCCAGGACCAAAGCAGCCAGTGCCAGCTTCAGACATCATCAAAGAAGGATCTAATTAGCTTCACAAGTGACATATACAAAGGGAGATCTCAGCAGGCACCAGACCTGCTGAGGTGAATTCCACTTTGTGTGTGGGGTCAGCACCTACACAGCAGCTCGTACACTGTGGTGGTGTTGAGCCTCAGCATCAGTCACAGCAGCGACACCACACACACATGGCCAACAAAAGTCAAGACTCAATTACAAATGAGAGCCCACATTCCCAGAGCACCCAGCGTCACTGGGTTCCACAGGACACCTACTATATAAGGCCACCTTACTAACTGGGAGTCATAGCCCATATACCTTAATACATAGAAACAAACACAAACAGGGAGCCAAAATAGGGAGACAAAGAAACATAACCTAAATAAAAGAACAGAAGACATCTCTAGAAAAAGAGCTAGATGAAATGGAGGCAAGCAGTTTATCATATACAGAGTTCAGAAAAATGGTTGTAAGGATACTCAAGGAACTTAGTTAGTGACGACTACAAGGAACTTAGTGAGAACTACAATAGCATAAACAAGGATATAGGAGCCATAAAAAACAACCACTCAGAAATGAATAAAATAATGGAAATGAAGACTACATTAGAAGCAATAAACAGTAGGTTGGATCAAGCAGAGTATCAAATCAGCAATTTAGAGACAAGGTAGAAGATAGAAACATGCAATCAAAGCAGCAAAAAGGAGAAAGATAAACAAAATAAGCACAGTTTAAGGGACAACATGAAGAATAACAACATCTGTATCATAGGGGTACCAAGAGAAGAGAGCAAAAGATCAAGAACTTATCTGAAGAAATGACTGAAGACTTCTATAACCTGGTGAAGAAAAAAAGACAACAAATACAGGAGGGGTGCAGAGAGTACCAAACAAGATGAACCCAGACAATAACACAAAACACATTGTAACTAAAGTGGTAAAGGTTAAAGAGACACAGATAATCTTAAAAAAAAAAAGATTTTATTTATTTTTAGGTGGGGGCGAGGGAGAGAGAAACACGATGTATGAGAGAAACAGCAATTACCTACCTCTCTCATGTCCCCAACTGGGGACCTGACCTGCAACCCAGGCATGCACCCTGGCAACCTTTTGGTCTGCAGGCCAGTGCTCAATCCACTGAGCCACATCAGCCAGGGCCAAAGACAGAACCTTAAAAGCAGCAAGAGAAAGACAGCCTCCATAATACTGACAGCTGATTTTTCAGCAGAAATATTTCAGGTCAGAAGGGATTCGCATGAAATAGGCACGATGAAGAAAAGCAAACTTAAACCAAGACTACTTTACCCAGCAAGGCTCTCATTTAAAACTGAAAGAGAAATAAAGAGCTTCCAAGACATGAAAAAACTAAAGGAGTTCATTACCACCAAACCAGTAAGTAGTACAAGATATGTTAAAGAGCTTGCTTTAAGAAGAAGAAAAGACAAACAGAAGATCATTGTTATAAAGAAAAAAAATGGCAATACCTACTATTAATTGCTTTAGATATAAATGGTTTAAGTGCTCCAATCAAAAGATACAGGGTAGCTGAATACATAAGAAAACAAGACCCATATACATGAGGTCTGTCCAGAAAGTGTCAAGCCATGTAATATAAAAAAAATAGAGACATTTATTGAAGAAAATACAAGATTCAAGAAACATTGTACATAGGCAATGACACCTCAATCCTCTTCAAAGTAGGCACTTGGGACCTAATACAGTTCTCCCAATTGCCATCAGCTGCCCCATAGTATTTTCCTGAGTCTCATCGAAAGTCTGAAATCTTTTCACTTCCAAAGGTGATTTTAGTTTTGGGAAAAGCCAGAAGTTGCAGGGCACCAATCTGGGCTATAAGGGGGCCGAGTCACCTGGGTGATTTTATGTTTCACCAAAAATCTCTGCACAAGACAAGATGCACGAGTGGGCATGTTTTTGTGATTAAGCTGCCAACTGCCTATTGCCTATAGCTGTGGCCTTTTGAATCATGTGAATAGCTTCCGCAGAGGAATACTCAAGCTTAACGCTAAATTTGATGCAGATTTGTTGCTCTACTCAGTCATTTTGAATACGAAGGTGACATAGTACACATGCTCACTCAATGGTCTCTACTGCCCCCACTGACTAGTCCAGTGAAGTTGTCATTGTTCACACATGCACATTCCAGTCCACTCTCCTTGGCTGCCAGGTTACACTGAGGTCACGCAAACCATTTTTATTATATTAACAATGGCTGGACTTTTTCTGGAAAGACTTTGTATGTTATCTACAAGAGACCCAACTCAGAACAAAGATTGCACACAGACTAAAAGTAAAGGGATGGAAAAACTATTTCTTGAAAATGGAAATAGAAAAAAAGCTGGGGTAGCAAAACTTGTATCAGACAAAACAGAATTTAAAACCAAGGGTATACTAAGAGACAGAGGAGGACACAACATAATGATAAAGGGAGCAATCCAACAAGATATAAGCCTTGTAAACATTTATGCACCTAAGAGAGGAACACCTAAATATGTAAAGCAAATATTGATGGACATAAAGGGAGAGATGAACAGGAACACAGCTATAGTAGGGGATTTCAACACTGACATCAACGGATAGATCTTCCAGACAGAAAATCAACAAGGAAATAGTGGCCTTAAATTACATACTAGATTAGATAGATACATTCAGAGCATTTCACCCCAAAGCAGTAAAATATACACACTTTTCAAGTGCACATGAAACATTTTCTAGGATAGAACACATGTCAGGACACAAAACAAGTATCAATAAATTTAAGAAGATTGAAATTATATCAAGCATCTTCTCTGACTACAATGCTATGGAACCAGAAATCAATCACATGAAAAAAACTGAAATAACATAAAGACATGGAACATAAATATCACGTTACTAACAATAAGTAGATTGATAATGATATCAAGGAAGCAATCAAAAGATACCGTGAAGCAAATGAAAACGAGAACACAGCAACCCACAATCAAAGGGACAGAGCAAAAGCAGTCAGACAAAAATTCACAGCATCATAGGCCTATCTCAAGAAACAAGACAAACCTCAAACAACCCAACTTTATATTTAAATAAACTTCAAAAGAAGAATGAAGCCCAAGTGAGTAAAAGAAAAAAAAAATGCTGGAAGATAGATGATCAAAAGTTAATTCTTCACAAGGTGTTAGTTTCCATATACTATTATTATTTTTCTAAATATCAAGTTATTTAATAATTTCATTGAATTTATTAGGGTAACAATGATTAATAACATTATATAAATTTCAGTTGTAAAATTCTATAATACAGCATCTGTATATTGTATTGTGTGTCCACTCCAAATAAGTCTCCTCTCATCACTATTTATCCTCTCTCCCATTACTCTCTTCTACCTCCCCCCATCTCCTTTCCCTCTGGTAATCACCATACTGTGGTCAATGTCTATGAGTTTGTTTTTGTTTTTGCTTAATCCCTTCACTTTTTCACCCAGCCCCTACAAACACCCTCCCTTCTGACAGCTGCCAATCTGTTCTGTCTCTATAATATTCTGTTTCTATTGTTTGTTAGTTTACTTTGTTCATGAGATTGCACATATAAATGGAATCATATGGTACTTGTCTTTCTCTGATTGGTTTATTTCACTCAGTGTAATACTCTCCAGGGCCATCCATGCTATTGTGAAAGGTATATTTCTTTCTCTTTTATGGCTAAGTAGTATTCCATTGTATAAATGTAACAAAGTTTTTTATCCACTCATCAAATCTTGGCTATTGTAAATAGCATTGTAATGAACAGAGAGGTGTGTATATTATTTCAAATTAGTGTTTCAGGTTTCTTTGAATAAATTCCCAGAACTGGAATCACTGGGTCATAAGGCAGCTTCATTTTTAACTTTTTGAGGTAACTCCGTACTGCTTTCCACAGTGGCTGCACCAATCTGCATTCCCACCAAAGGTGCACAAGGGTTCCCTTTTATCCAATCTTCACCAACACTTGTTTAATTTATTGGTGATAGCCATTCTGACAGGTGTGAGGTGGTATCTCACTGTTGTTTTATTTCATTACTCTGATGATTATTGAGCATCTTTTCATATACCTATTGGCCATATGTATGTCCCCATTGGAGAAGTGTCTATTCAGGTCCTTTATACATCTTTTTAATTGAATTGTTTGTTTTTGGTGTTGAGTTTTGTACGTTCATTTCAAATTTTGGATATTAACCCCTTAGCAGATGTACTGTTAAGTATGTTCTCCTATGCAGTTACTTGTCTTTTCGTTTTGTTAATGCTCTCTTTTGTTGTACAAAACCTTTTTAGTTTGATGCAGTCCTATTTATTTATTTTTTCTTTTGTTTCCCTTGCCTGAGGAAATATTTCAGAGAAAAAAAATACTATTATAAATGTCCAAGCTTTTACTGTCTATGTTTTCTTCTAGGATTATTATGGTTTCCAGTCTAAAATTTAAGTCTTTAATCCATTTTGCATTAATTCTTGTGTATGGGGTGAGTTGGTGGTCTAGCTTCTTTTTTTGCACTTGGATTATCTGTTCTATATTCCCAATGCCACTTATTGAACAGACTATCCTTACCCCATTACATGCTTTTGCCTCCTGTGTTAAATGTCAATTGACTATAAAGGTATGGGTTTATTTCTTGGCTCTCTATTCTGTTCCATTGATCTATAATGTCTTTTTATGCCTGTACCATGCTCTTTGATTATTATGGCCTGGTAGTACAGTTTGAGATCAGGTAACATCATTCTCAAACTTTCTTCTGCTTTATCAAGATGCTGCAGCTATGAAGGGTTTTTTATGATTCCACATTAGTTTTTGGAATATTTGTTCCAGTTCTGTGGAATATAACATTAGTATCTTAAAAAAAATTGTGTTGAAATCTATAGATTGCTTTGGGTACTGTGGACATTTTAAAGATGTAATTCCTCCTATCCATGGAGATGGTATATGCTTCCACTTACTTGTATCTTAATTTCTTTCTTCAGTGTCTTATAATTTTCCAAATACAAGTCTTTTATGTCCTTGGCTAAATTTATTCTTTTTTTTTAAATGCAATTGAAAATGGGATTGTTGTCTTAGTTTCCCTTTCTGATAGTTCATTATTGGTGTACAAAAATGTAACTGATTTCTGGATATTTTGTATCCTGCTACTTCACTGCTAGATCAGATCTAGCAGTTTTTTTGGTGGAATCTGTAGGGTTCTCTATATAAATGTCATGTCATCTGTAAGCAATGGCAGTTTTACTTCTTCCTTTTCAATTTGGATGACTTTTATTTCTACAACTTGCCTGATGCTATGGCTAGGACTCCCAGTACTATGTTGAGTGAAAGTGGTAAAAACGGACATCCCTGTCTTGTTCCTGATCTTAAGAGAAATGCCTTTAGTTTCTGACTTCTAAGTAAGATGTTGGTTCTGGATTTGTCATATATGCCCTTTAATTACATTGAGGTATGTTTACTCTATTCCCACTTTGCCAAGAGTTTTTATAATAAATGGGAGCTCTATTTATGATTATTATCTAAGCATTTTTACATACTTAGAACCACTGTTCAATATATACCAGTGCATACATGTGGAAAATCTTTTTATCACAATGAGAAATAATCAACTTTGATGAACAGTGATATAAGTATGACAAGTAGAAACTAAAGAAACCACATCCATCCAGACTGTTGAGAGATGTGGAGACACAGAATGGGGTGGTCCCATACCCACATGTGGTGGATAAAGATTCGGGATGGATGTCTTGGGAGTGAGGGGTCCCAGCCCAACACCAGGCTCCCCAGCCCAGGGTTCCAGTGTCAAAAAGCCCCCATAACTTGTGGCTGTACAAACCAGTGGAGACTGAGTTGGTATAAGAAACTACTGGATTCCCAAGCAGTTCCTTTTAAAGGGCCCACACAAACCCACCGACTTACTCCTTCTGAGCTATAATACTGGCGTGGCAGCTTGAAAGGCATCAGTAGCATATGGGGAGGAAGTGAAATGGCATCGGGGTAAGAGCTGTGGGGACAGCCTTCTCCCAGACAGAAAGATGAGCAGAGGCCATTTTTCCTTTTCTGAGCCCTCCCCTCCACCCCTACCAGAGCCACAGAGCTGACAGACAGGTAACATATATGAGACTCTATCGACCTGGCTCACACAGTTTGCCACACCCTGGTGATTCCCTGACCATCTGCCCCACCCAACTTACAGGCTCGCCCAAGCTGATACCAGTAGCTTTTCTACAGTAATGGTTTATCTCGGCTCATGCTTCACACCTTTCCAAATCCTCCCAAACAAACAATAGCTGGCCTCAGTAAGGCCCCCCAAGCCCCTGTACCTCTTGCTAATTGGCCCCAGGTGCAGCAATAGCAGCAGCCAGCCTTGGATTACAGCTTGGATGCACCTGGGAACCTCTAAAACCAGCACAAGTAGCAGCCATCTCAGATTGCTTTGTAGTTAATGCTGGGAGGCCCTAGGCAGAACACAGGTGGTGGCTGACCTTGGAATACACCAGCCAGGAAACCCCAGAGCCTGTGCACCCAGTGGAGGGATACAGACCACTTCGGAGCACCACCACCCTGCACCAGCACAGCAGATCCTCCCCAGAGGGCGGAGGTTGGGGGTGAGTAGTCATAGCCAGTCACTGGAGGTGACTGGCCTGGGTAAATCCCTCCCACTGACCTGCCAACAGCAACCAGGGCTCAAATACCAGATGGGGGTGTACTCAGCCCATATGAAGGGTGTACCTCAAGTACCTAGCTTGGGTGATAGGGGAAACTGTGCCATTGGGCCCTATAGGACATGTACTATTAAGACTGAAAACCATAAAAATCATAGAAGAAAACAAAGGCAGTAAAATCTCTGATGCTGCCTGTAGCAATATTTTTTTCTGATATATCTCCCCAGGGAAGGGAAACAAAAGAAAAAAAATAAACAAATGGTACTTCATCAAACTAAAAAGGTTTTGTACAGAAAAGGATACCATCAACAAAATAAAAAGACAACTAAATGAATGGGAGAACATATTCATCAGTGATACAATTGATAAGGGGTTATTACCCAAAATTTGTAAAAACTTATAAAACTCAACACCAAAAAACCCAAACAATCCAATTAATAAAATGGGCAAAGGACCTGAATAGACACTTCTCCAAAGAGGACATACAGATGGCGAATAGACATATGAAAAGATGCTCAATGTCATTAATCATCAGAGAAATGCAAATTAAAATCATAATGAGGTATCTCCTCATGCTGGTCAGAATGGTTATCAGTATATCAATAACCAGAGACACTGAAATAAAGAACAAACTGACAGTAACCAGAGGGGAGGGGGAAAGGAGATAACCAGGGAAAGAAGGGAAAGGGTTATTAAGGGACATGTATAATGGACCCACGGACAAAGCCAATTAGCAAACAGGATTGAGGGTGGGGGCTGGGGGAAAGTAGTGGTGGGAAAATGGAGACAACTCCATTTTGTTGTTGTATTGGAACAATAAAAAAAATGATAAAAAGAACAAACAAATGAACAGCAAGTTCTGGGAAGGTTGTGGAGAAAAGGGAACCCTTGTGCACTATTGGTGGAAATGCAGATTGGTGCAGCCACTGTGGAAAGCAGTATGGAATTACCTCAGAAAAATTTAAAATATTACTACCTTATGACCCAGTGATTCTACTTCTGGGAATTTACCTCAAGAGACCCAAAACACTAATTCAAAAGAATACAAGCACCCATATTGCAGTGCTATTGATGATAGCCAAGATTTGCAAGCAACCCAAGTATCCATCAGTAATGAGTGGTTACAAAAGCTTTGTTACACTTACACAATGGAATACTCCTTGGCCCTAAAAAGAAGAACATTTTACTGTTTGCAATAGCATGGGTGGACCTGGAGAACATTATGTTAAGTGAAATAAGTCAGTCAGAGAAAGAAACACAATATGATTTCACTTATTCATGCAATCTAATGAACAAACTGATGTAATGAGCAAAATAGAGACAGGCTCATAGAGAGCAGGCTGACAGCTCTGGGGAGGTAGGGGGTGGGATAGGAGGTTTGAGGGACCAAGCAAAAAAGAAAAAGGACTCATGAACACGAACAGCTATGTGGTAACTGCAGGGAGGGGGACAGGGTAAGTGGAGATGGAAGAGGGTATAAAGGGGTTAAATGGTAATGGAAAAAATACAATAAAATTCTGTTTACTTGGAGACATCAGAATTAAAGTAAATGTTGGCATCTTAATGTATAATAATATATTAATGAGTCTGTAAAGATA
The DNA here is from genome assembly GCF_022682495.2 of Desmodus rotundus. NCBI lineage: Eukaryota > Metazoa > Chordata > Mammalia > Chiroptera > Phyllostomidae > Desmodus > Desmodus rotundus. The sequence continues at coordinate 97,358,506 of NC_071388.1, forward strand.
TATTAATCTGATTAAAGAGCAATTATTTGTGATGAAAATAAAAGAAGAAAAACTATCAAAGCTGAAGCATGGATGTAAAAAAAAAAGGCTAGAAAAAATATGTACATGTGACTGAAATCTGAAGAGGGGGGGTTTGGAGGAATAGATGCATAAAAACTGTCTTGTGAAAGTTCAATGAAAGGCTCAATGATTGCCAAGCAGTATAAATTAAAAAATCACACCAAATCACAATCAACCAATAAAAGCTACTGATAAATAGAAAATCTTTCCCAAACAAAAAGAGACATATTACATATAGCTATCTTATAACAATCAAAATGACAGCTGAATTCTCATCAGATACAATGCAAACCAAAAGAAAACAGATATATTTCTAAAGAATAAAAGAAAAGCTGGAAACTAAGAGATCCTATAGCCAGCAGAAAATGTCTTCTGGAAGACATTATTAGGCAAAGAAAAGCTAACTGAGTTTGTTGCAAGGAGATTTACACTTCAGGAGAGTATTTCAGAATGAAAGAAAGGGATTCCAAATGGACATTCGTATCTACACAAGGGTGTAAAGACCACCAAAAATGGTAACTAAGTAAGTAAATGTGTGACATTCCCCTCTTGCCTTTAAATTTTTTAGAAGTATTTTAAGTATTGTAAAAGTATTGTAGAAGTAAAATATGACAACAATAGTACAATGAACAGAAAAGGAAAATGAACTCTATTGTTCTAAGATTCTTACTCTATATGTAAAGTGATATAGTTATTTGTAGACTATGATAAAGATGCCAATTTTCAATCTTAGAACAACCTCTAATAAATGCAAGGAGAAATAGCTGATGGGAGTAGGGGAGTAATAAAATGTAAAGTGGTCCAAATATAGTATGATGGAAGATGATCTGACTTTGGGTGGTCGGCACACAATGCAATATACAGATCATGTATCATAGAAATGTACACTTGAAACCTATATGACCCTATTAACCAATGTCACCACCCCCATAAATTTAATTTAAAAGGTCAATAAATTTAAAAAATACTCGTTATATCCATAAGGTGGCAGTAAAGGGGGAAATGGAATAAAAAGGAAAATGTCAAGGTAGAATACTTAAACCCAACTATATTAATAATTACACTGAATGTAAATGGTCTTAAATGCTCCAGTTAAGAATCAGAAATTGTCAGACTCAATTTAAAAAAAGGCCTAAATATATACTACCATAAGAAATGAACTTTAAATATAAAGACTCATAGGTAAGGATGCGGAAAGATATACCATACACTCACCATAAGGAAGATGGAGTACTTATGTTAATAGCAGAAAATGCAGACTTTAGGACAGGGAATTAAACATAAAGAAGGACATTTCCTAATGATAAAAGTAATTTTAAGACTAAACTTAAAATTATGGTGAATACCATGTGCTGGGGAGAACGTAGAACACTTAAACTCTCATATGTTGTTGGCAGGAGTGGAAAAATAGTAAAAATGTTTTGGAGAACATTTTGGTAATTTCTTATAAAGTTAACATACACTTATCATATCACTAGTACAGTATTTTAGTCCTAGTTCTTTACTGAAGAGAAATATAAACATAAATATGTGTCTGCAAAAATACTTGTAAACATTCATGCAGCTTTGCTCATAAGAAGCAAAAACCAAAAACAAGTCAGACGTCCACTCACGGGAGAATGGATAAAGTGTGGCATACATAACAGAGTACAATTGAGCATAAAGTGGAATAGGTGATAAAAGGAACAACATGGATAAATACCAAAAACATGATCTTGAACCCCGCCCCCCCAAAAGCCAGATACAAAAGAAACATATGATTCCATTCATATGAAATTCTAGAATAGGAAAAACTAATCTGTAGTGACAGAAAACAGACCAACAGTCACCAGAGACAGAAGACGGGAGACTGGTTTTTAAGGGGCAGGAAAAGGAGGATGAACTGTTCTGGTTTATCTGTGACTATCCATGCAAATCCCCTCAGTTCCGGGCACATTGGGATGTCTTGGTCATGCAGGCTGAACACAAACAGTTTTGGGGTGATGGAAATGTTTTCTTTCAATATTGACCAGGATGGTAGTTATTATATGTTGGTCAAAACTCATTAAACTGTACATTTAAAGTGGCTACATTTTATTGCATATAAATTACATCTCTATGAAGTTAATTTAAAAGGGAAAACAATAGGCCATTATGTAATTTGTGATGCCTTTACTACATTAAAGGCAAGCAGATGTTTATTCTTCTTATTTTAAGGCTAGCATTAAAAAATATCAGTCTATCAAATCCTAAAAGATACGACCTAAGGTGCAAAAGAATGTAAGAATGCAAAGGTAAGAAACAATTGAGAATCATTTAAAACATTTTTTCAGCCTCTTACTCATTCAAAACATTTATTGAGTTCCTATCTTCAAGGAGGTCTAGGGCAGAGAGTTGTACATAAATCAGCTACAATGAGCCAAAACCCAATACAACAAAATAAGTACAGATTGTGTGTGAGGTGAAAGTGCTATACTACGCTAGAGTGAGGAAGGGATTCAGAAAGGGTTCTGGAAGGAGAGACAAGAGTTGATTTTATTTAAGGAATCTAGGAAGCAAATGAGTTAGAAGCACATTCTGCACACTAGGTATGAAGGGGAAAACAGCAGGATGTAGATAACTGTAACAGCTGAGTAGTAACAGAATAAAAACTGGATAATAGATGAATGGCAAAGTTAAAGACTGAAGAGGATTATAAACAGCAAAGATCCTGAATGCAACAATACCACAAACATAAGGCATTTAAACAAACAGACTATCCTGTTTCTACTTTTCAGTATACCTTTAGGTTTTACATTAGGTTTTTTTAATTAAGTACAGGGTATATTCCTACCTGAATTACTCCAGGTGAATTATATAAATTTGGAGCCTCTGAAACAGTATATTTGTATCTCTTCATCGTACAAAAAAAAAGGATGTTTGATGTGGACCTCATCATTTCAGACGCAAATAAGTTTTAGGGTTCTCTTGAATTTTAAGAGATGGAAGACTAATTTTTTTCAAAACTTTTAAAGTAAGGATATACTTAAAAAACCTTACTTCCGGATGTCCTAAAAACTGACTTCCTCTATGACTTAAAGCAGGGGTCCCCAAGCCCCAGGGCCCCTACCAGTCTGCAAGCAAAGCTCACCTGAGCTCTGCCTCCTGTCTCTCCATCCTACCCCCACCCCATCCACAGCCTCTGTCCTCCCCCCCAGCCCCTGTCCACCTGCCCCCCATTCCATGGTGGGGGAGTGAAGCTCATCTGAGCTCTAGTCCATGGTGCCAAAAAGGTTGAGGACTGCTGACTTATAGGAAATGAAACTGTACAGATGTTTTTTATGTACTTTTCTATAAGTATGATATCTTACACAATTAAAAAAAAGGGCAGGGTGTTAAAATCATGACACCATTGGCAACAGTGTATTTTCAATCATCTACCAATAAGACCTTTCTACTTACTAAAAAAATAAACAAACAAACAAATAAATAAATGCATCTATTCTTTGGTCCACCATCCTAGATCATGGGGGTCGGGGGTGGTATAGGTAGAAAAACCAAAAGAACCAAAGATCAGCCTACACATCCCTTTGGGGATGCTGTTCATCCCTTATGATTAAATTAGTAATTTAATTTGTACCAGTCCCATTCATACTTGTTTTAACATTTTTTTCTTCATTTAGTTACCAACTTACCAAGACACTGAATAATATGAAATCAGGAATTTATTTCTTAAAAGAAATAAAACAAAGCCAAGAATCTGACAAAAACTATGAAATAAATACAAGTATTGCTTTCACAGCCTTGCTTTTTTAATAGTTCAACACCAGAGGTCGCCAAATTTCAGCAATCCAGCTACATGTAGCCAAAATTTAACTCAACCTAATCTTACCTAATCTAGGAACCCTTAATCTAGGGTTTGGCTAAGTTTGGTTCCTAGATGAGCTTCTTTAACTCAACCTAATCTTACCTAATCTAGGAACCCTTAATCTAGGGTTTGGCTAAGTTTGGTTCCTAGATGAGCTTCAGAAAGCCCACGGATCACCTTACATTAAGTGCAAAATTCTGTCATGTATCATTTTTCTGGAGGAGAGTCCACACTATGAATACATTTTCAAAGTAGTCTATGCTCCAAAAGATATTAAAAATTGCTTCTCTAGTCAGTAATGAACAGGGGAAAAGTAAAATAAGAATAAATTAAGCAATCAGATATTTTGTTTATATACATGATACAGATTACAGGTAAAAATCAGAACCACAGTGTGTAATGAGGTGTATATACATGTTCTGGGGAGTAGACGTTTAATATGCTGTCCTTGCAGCCTGTTAATAAAACACAAGTTCAATAATATGACAGCGGAGGAAATGTCACCAGATAACATATGATTAAAATCCAAATGCGTGTTAGCAAAGAAACATCATCGATCTATCAAAAAACTTAGGAAAAAAGTACACTTATTAAACTCTGGTTTAAATAATAAGCTGGAAAAAGAGTGTAAGCACACAGATACTGAACAAATCATAACATGGAAATAAGACAGCTGAAAATCTAAAATGTTTGTCAAACAAAGATGGTGAAAATAAGTTTGAGCTGTTGAAAGCAAAGAAATCCATCATTATAACCTTGATTAGTTTTGATGAAGCACAGTAAAACTTAGTCCAAAGCCATGTCAAACCAATTGCACAAACAAGGGTGGGAAAAAGTAGCTTAACAATTATGAGTATGTGTAACAAGTTCACTCTTGTATTATCACTTACTTGCAGTATAACTGTAAACCTACTTTTGCCAACCTCTGTATATTCGTTACAGTAAGATTTAGGGGCTGTTTCAGTTTGTGGCCACTTTTTAAAAACACTAACACTTAATAAATATGACTTAATGGGTTCTGGATATCAAGTTGACATTAAGGATACTGTTTTTCCCAGATCTACAAAACTCTATTCATAGAGGACACCAATTTACCTAAAGATGAATCAGAAAGGGTTTTCCTACCATCAGTTCCTCCCAAATGTGGTGGGTGTTAATCATCCTCTTCCTAGGATTAATATACGGATTACATGTGGTAATGTATGTAAAATGCTCAGCCCACTGCCTGGTACAGAGTAAGGTCTCACTAAGTGGCAGCTTTGTAATTAATTAAGAATAGTTACCCAGTATTTGAAAATGTAGACTTCTGAGGAGCCAGGTAATCACTGAATTCTTGGTCTAAATTATACTGCAAACAGCTGTCAGTCATATTGGAAGACCAAGAAAACAATTATTTAGACAAACACCTGTGACAAACTGTGGCTCTCTCAACTTTACTAACAAAAGATTCTGGCACAAAGCAGTTGAAAGTATCTAGTTTTTTACAGTTACCATAATTGCAAAAAAAAAAAAAAAAAGTGTTTAAAAAAATCATTATCACAGAACATTAAAAAGTGAAAAATCCTCTCCTTCCCCTTCCCCTTGGATCCCACTACTCTCCACTGTTAAATCTTTTCCGTTTTTTTTTCCCCTCTATTGACAGGCTTCATAAGAAATGAAGTCTATCTACTTAGCTGTAATAACATAATCAAAAGATTATTTGGATCTTCTTGTTTACTTTCCAATTTCTTCAAGTTTCTGCTAGAGATAAAGTTTTACTAGCTCTTAGCCATGAAAGAGCTAGGTAAACATCTAAGTTGAGTAATTATTGCTGAGAAAATTGAACAATAGTTTAGAAAAGTTATTTTGTAAGAAAAATTAGTAACTTTAATTGCCTTATAATTTTATTATTGCAAATAATTTAAGTAGCTATATGTTTGTCATGTTTTTCTAAGAGATACGTCTAAATTTAAAAAGCTAGTTACTCTTCCATCATGAAGCAATGGCCAAATTATTATTAAGCATTAAGTAAATGTTCATGGACAAAGTAAAGCATATCTCTACGAACATTAATGCATTTAAAACTTGAAATTCTACAAAATGGTTGTTTTTCCCAAACTTGAACTCTGGTCTGAAGCTTCTTACCTTTTCTCACTTGAAATTTATGTTATAAAATTTGGAGAGGGAAAAGAAACTACTAGTAAAACCTCCAGTATTCCCAGGCCTGTAACTTCCTAGATTGCTTCAACTTAAATCATCTGTGGAATTTGGGGGGCATTTGTCACTTTTGTAAGTTAATAATCAAATCTTTGAGAGGCACTGAAATAACGTATTACTTTACTTTCAAGATATTCTCAGAATCAATGATGTAATTCAGAATATAATTACATAATAGAATCTAGGCAGTCATTAAAAATCAATTAGTCAAAATATACTTCATATGAGAAATACAAATAATTATTTAGTAAAAAGTCTACAAAACAGATGGCATTTTCATTTAAACATACAAATGCATAGAAAGGTATACACAAATATTTATAGAAGTTATTTTTCATGGTGTGCCATAACAGTAATTGCTTTTGTTCTTCATATTTGTTTTTTTGTGTTTTGTCAGTTTTCTCTATTGAGCATATAAAATTATAAAATACAAAATTATTTTAAAAGAAATGATCATTAAAAAATACAGTTTCTCTAAGCATTCAAGACTCTCTTTTCTAAATAACCCCACTGGTGTGACTGATGGCAAAATGCCAAATGGGACAATGCTGTGTCACTAAACCCATGTTTGTAAAATTCCTGGTAGAATTTCTCCCAAAACATTTAATTTTTTTTATTACCAGGTATCTGAAACCACATCAGGTATTCTTGAGATTATTTTAATACGTTATGAAAAAAATTAAGAAAAACATCTTTTTAGAAGTCCCTAATATAATTTCTCTTTGTACAAATGCTTTGAAATCCATGTACTTTTTTGCATATTCATAGACTATCAACATACTGAAATGCTGATCTGATAATCCTATGTATGAAAAAAATCTCAGAAAATGAAGTGTTGTTCATGCTTAAAAATGATCCTTCATGACTTTCAATGCTGTTGTGCTTTATGTTTTTATTCTACATATTTTGCAAAAACCTTATTTTTAAAATAAACTGTGTTGGTAAGATTTAAAAAAATATATTTATTTACTTTTAGAGAGGGGTAGGGTAGGGGGGAGAAAGACAGGGAGAGAAACATCAATGTGTGATTGCCTCTTGAGGGCCCTCTACTGGGGGACCTGGCCAGCAACCCAGGCATGTGCACTGACTGGGAATAGAATTGGTGACCCTTGAGTTTGCAGTCTGGCACTCAATCCACTGAGCCACACCAGGGTGCAAAAACCTTCTTATTAGAGGGAAGAGAAGGAAGATATTAAAAAGGTTAACTGGAATGAGATAAAGTTAACTCAGTTGATAAAACTGTGTTAGTCATGCTGTAAACATTGGAATGGATGTATGAGCCAATAAAACTTATGAACAACGTATATAAAAATATCACACTAACTTTTCTTATTAATTCCCAGATGATTCCAAATTCATGAGTGAACAATGGTCTAGCAGCTTAACTCAACTTAAATCTTTACTTGAAACTATTTTGGTACCTTTGGATATTAAAACATAAAATAAAAGAAAATCCACCCTCAGAAAGTTTTTATAATAAGGCAAGTCTTCCACACATAAAATTCATTAAGTTTGCTATATGACTGTTCATTTTTTTTGCATAAACTCAATTTATAGAGAAGAGTATCTATTTTAGTGGGGTGGAGGTAGTAGCTACCCCCAGATATTTCACAGGAATCCCCATGAGGTTTTCAAAGGAGAAAGGAAAAGAAAGCAGAAAAAACCCCAGATTAACGTGGATCCCCTAGTTACTCATGATTATTATTTCAAAACAATTAAGTATTGAATTGGGGACCTATGAGGCCACCTTTCATGGAAAAAAATCAAATCAATTCTTGAAGTCCTGGCTAGAAGTAATGACAGTATGTTTAAAAAACAAAATGTCTAGTAACATTTAACTCTGAAAACTAACTTGCGCAATTTCTCTTTTCTGACTTATGACTTAAACCAGGAAAGCTAGAACAGTTAAATCAGAATTAGTTATGAATTTTCTTTCCATGGACCATCATAGATACTCAATATTTAAAGAGCAGATATACAGAATCAACAAGATTTAGAGCTATATTAAAGGTACATACACATACAACCCCTATGATGTTTACTGATCTCCATGCAATACAGACAGACAGACACACACACACTCCCCACAACACAATGTCTATTAACCTCAATGTAATGTATAGCTTCAGGTCACCAAATGGATGGTAAACCAGAATCGATATTTCATCTATCCTAGGGAGCCATGCTTAGGACTATAAAAGGGACCAAGAAGTTGGTTATTCCAAAGTGTCCTGGGGTGCTAATTCCATCACCTCACATCACTTTCAAAATATTTAGACAGTGACTTGGAACTATAGTAGGGTGATGATTACATTCCTTACGTATAAACACATGACAAGAAAACACATAAATAAAAAAGAGTGTTTTGTTTTAGAGTTGGCCTACTGTTACCAATTATCATGAACAAACCCGCAACAAATAAACCCTAAATGAAAATAAAGTCTCGAATCATCAATAACCAACTGACGGTTTCTACTAAAATCTATTAAATAAGCACAAACCAGTATTAGCTAAAAAACTAAATTACTAGGACTGGACAGAAAGTAGTGAAAAGCTCTGGACATAAAGGTTTAATAGACAGGATGGCAAGCACCAGATGTCAATTTATCACAGATGGGCACTTAGCTTCCTGAGCAATTTCATTTCTATTATGTATTAATTGATTAAAATTAATGGCAATTCTTAACTTTAATGAATAGAGAAATAACACAATTCTAATAAGCTAAACATTTATGACAAAAGAATGGCAATATGCCCAGAGAACTGCACTGGGAGTTCATCAAATGAAAGCCTAGGGAGAGAAGAAATGCTAAATGCACTAGAGCAGAGGTCAGGAAACTATGCCCTGATCACTGTTTTTGTAGGACCCATGAACTCAGAATTGACTTTACAGATAATCATTTGCAATCAGTTTGATGTCAGTGAACACTAACTTTAATCCCAATTAAATGTTAGAGCCCTCAAAAGAACTCTATTCTACTAGTTAGTAGACTGTCTCACAACAAAATTGTACTTAGTTATTATTATATTTTGAATTTCATCAATTAAGAAATCTGTGGAGATTTTCTCTTTTGTTATATATCTCTAGGATTTGCATTTTATCCCACCAGCCCAAAATATTTTATTGAGCTCTTTACAGAAAAATTTGGCCAATTCTTGTATGAGAATATTAATTTTAATAATGAAGAATACACAGGTTTTTATGAAATAAAAATATCAAAATATTTTATTTTAGATCTGACTGTAATTGGGAATCAGGAAGGAAGTAGATATGTCTAACAAAGTTTAAAGGTTCAATTTGAAATTAAAGGATGGTTACCAACACCCCCCCCACCACCAAAAAACAAAAAAAACCACCCCACAACACACCAAAAAAAGAAAAAAAGAAAAAAAAGGACTGCGAATACCACAGTGGTCTCAGGTGCAAACCACAAGAAATTACATGAATAGCAAAGAAGATTCTTGAATATACACTGATTTTTTTCAACTACACTTGCATACACTGATATCTAAGAAAATCATCTTGATCAAAAGTAACATTTTTATAGATTGAAGGGCAAGGATTTTAAAGTAACTTAAACACAGTCCTGTGTACAACTGGTAAAAGCTACCAAGGAGTAATGGCTCTATAGAACAGAAGTAAATTCAAGCTGTGCAGACGCAGAACTGACTGCATCCCAAAGTAGCAATCAAATGCCTGGAAGCATTCAAGAAAACACTGGAAAACCATCTTTTAGGAATGTAACTAAGAAGGTACATGCATTGCATGAAGAGGACTGGACTATATAACCTCTAACAAGATTTTTAATTTTTCACTTCTATGAAACATTTGGAAAATCAAGAATAAAGTTCACCTGGCTGGTATGGCTCAGTGGATTGAGTGCCAGCCTGTGAACCAAAGGGTCACTGGTTGGATTCACAGTCTGGGCACATATCTGGACTGCAGGCCAGGTCTCCAGTAGGGGGAACACAAGAGGTAACCACTCTCCCTCACGTTCTCCTTCCCTTCCCCTCTTTCTAAAAATAAATAAATAAAATCTTTAAAATTAAAAAAAAAAAGAAATAAAGTCCAAAAGATACTAGGTGTTGCTGCTTTAGCCACACTGTAACCTTGGAATGAACCAATCTAGTGGTCTAAATATATAGATTTTAGATTTTTTTTTTTAAAAAGGTGGGAAATTCTGTAAGAGCTCAAATATTAAGACCTTTCAGAAATTACATTTAAAATCACAATTATAATCTCACACTTAGCTGTTCTTAAGAGACAATATTAATTCCAAGATAATATTTTGCATCTGGTATTGTTAATAAAAGTATCAAGAGACCTACTTAATAACTAAAATTATATTAAACCTGAGTCAAAATTTTGCTTTTATCAGTGGCCTACTCATACATGTAGATTTTACTCATCCATTTTGCAAGCATTTATATATTGAATAAATACAAGTATCTCCTATGTGCTCAGCAATGTACTAGGAGCAGAGAGTACATAGAAAAAGACAGACATAGCTTGTGCTTTTATTCACTTTATGTACATTTTAGTGATCATACCGCTTTTAGTTATTCAAATAACTGATATATCCCTTTTTTACATCAGATATACAAAAATGTCTTTTCTAGGATCATAAAAACAGAAGAATAACTCAATTAGAACTTAAAAGGCTGTGTTCTTACACTTCCTCTGTAGATGAACTTGCTATGTGACCTTGGCTCACCTTCTCCATTTTTAAAGTTTTTCATGGGTATGTGTATGATAGTAACAAAATTCCTTGCAGTTCAAAATTCCAATTAAACCTCACCTTGATTATTTCCACCAACTGATCCACACCACTGTCCCCTGGAAATATTGGTTGTCCTAGCAATAGCTCAGCCAGCACACAGCCTGCAGACCATACATCTGAAAAGAAAACAAATGCTTATTAATATGTGTAGCTTAAGTTAAGTTGAAAAATGTTTGTATACATTTTCTAATTTTACTTTGATCAGAGAATAAATATCACACGAAAAAGACTGCACAATCTAGGACAGAGAAAGAAATCAAATGATTCCTAAGGAATTTTAATTTTTTTCAAATCCTCACCCAAGGATCTATTTTTATTGATTTTGGTGTGAGGAGGTTGGGGGGAGAATGGGGGAGGAGGGAGAGACAGAAAGAAAGATCGAATGGTTGCCTCCCGTATATGCCCCGACCAGGGATTGAACTGGCAACCTAGGTGTGTGCCCTGACCCCACACCCTTTTCGTGTATGGGATGATGCTCCAACCAACTGAGCCAACCAGAGAGGACCCTAATGCATTTTATTTTTAATTTTTAAAAATGTTTATTGATTCTAGAGAGGAAGGGGGTGAGGGGGAGAGAAAGAGGGAAAGAGAGAGGGGGGGAGAGAGAAAGAGAGCCATCCACTGGTTGCCTCCCATATGTGCCCCAACGAGGGATCAAACCCCCAATCTTTTGGTATATGAGGCAACATGCCAACCAACTGAGCCACACAGGCCAGGGCAGCCCTAATACATTTTAAAATTAAGTGTTAAACTTACTAAAGAGGAATCAAAGCCAATAATAATACTCCAATAAAAGGTAAATAATAATAATACTCCAATAAAAGGTAAAGTCTATTTATTACCAAATATTAAGTGTTCAAGTCTTCAACAATCAAGACAGGGAATTATAGTAGCAAAACATAGGCATGATTTACTACTTATCATACTTAAAAATAAGGAAAAATAACACAATCTCTTCATATTAGCAGAGTAGCAACAATTTAGGATTGAATGTCTTAAACACAGTTTTAAGCCAATGAAAATTCCGAGAAAAAAATTTTAGGACTTCAAATGGTTGATTTTTATGTTGTAACATTGACAGAAAAAATGTGCTTAACTGTATTACCATTTTTAATGTAAAGACAGAAGAATATACTTTATTTCACAAATGAAAAATAATTACTTTTAAGTTAAAGTGGAAAACCTCAATTCTTGAGGAAAAAACCTTAAAAATTTAATTAATAATAATTTAAAGCATATATTCTGGCTTACCCCAAAGAGTCCTGGTTTAAATCTATTGGCCTGGAATAATTACTGATAGCATTTACTTTCTCTTTTAAAAGTATTACCAAATGGGAAGATGAATTACATGGTCACTGTATTTATAGCCCACCATTAAGTCTACCTGCAAGGAAAAGTTAATTTTCAGTTTCTGGATGTCTGAGATTGCTGGATTTTGTATGAACCAACAATCGAGTGCGTTACAGAGATGGACATAAATCACTGCTGGGCTTTCCCATCTACCAGTAGAGCAGGGAAGGAAAACAGTAAATGGCATGGGGACAACAAATAATTTAAGAGGTCTGATGGGCTATGAAGACGGACTGGAATCCCTACTCCAGCGACTACTTTTTACTAACCAAGAAAAATAACACAAAATTCATTTAAGAACTTTAAGTTGATTTTATACAGTTCCAAGTAATGACAACCGAGACACTTATTTTGCAAACAGACCAAAAAAGCCCTCCTTGATGTATTGGATAATTGTTAAATGAAGCAAATATGAAAACCTGCTAGGAAATCTTCACTTTACTCAAAGCCTATAGTAATCTAACTCTTAATCAATTAGAAAAATGTATCTCCTTATTAATATAAATGTTTTATTTTGATCTAGGTTTAAAAATATCCTTTACCTAGCTTAGTTAGATAAAAGGTAATATGCACTCACTTCTTTCCTTTATAATACAGAATAATTCATCTCAGAAAACAAGGCTAGAAATTGCAGGGTAATAATTAATTACACTTTCATTTAAAAATGTGTAATTATGGGAAACTCTTAGGCAGGATTCAAGGACTACTATTACTATTCAAAGAGTATTAATGTTAATGTTTTAACAGTAAGGAGTACTATTGCTTAGTGGTTGCCACAGAAGAGTAAATCAAAAGATTCAGGTGACAATTATACTAGTGGTCTTCAATACATTTTAACTCAGGCAAATTTAAAACCAAGAAATTTATCATTCACTTTTTGGCAGACACCAAAATCTCTCCTGTTCTTACTTACTTCATAGGACAAATGAATGATATTCTCCTAACAGAACTAAACAGAAGACACAAGAAAATAAGTGCTTCGGCACACTGAATTTTCTGGTTGTTTGGAGTTTAAACCAAACTAGTATTCTGTTTCATACTTTAATTCATGGTAAAAGCAATGTTTCAAGACCATCTAGTTTAACAAACTTCCTTCACATGTAAGGAAATTAAGGCACAACAAAGTTCAGTGATTTGTGCAAGGTATAGCTACTGAATAGTAAAGGTAGGCCTGGATCCCACTTTCAGTTCCCAATCAAGATACCACTATCTTGAATCATTGCCTATCATTATAGAATAACTAACTGTTTCTTCAAGGGTCTGTAAGCTCCATTCCTTATCTTAAACAAGTTATTTGTCTCAGTCTACCATTTTTTAGTAATACAATATAATCAGAGCCATTTTAAGTCTTAGAGCTGTGGTTTTATCCAAATATGACAATCATCTAGCCAGAACCGACGAGCAACTCTTTCACTTCAAACATCATTGTTTAAATTTCTAAAATGTACCTTATTAGTACACTTCTAAAAACTTTTGTTTTTGTCTGTTTACAGATATTCCAGAGTGTTAAGGGGCAAGTGTCCCAAGTATGAAAAGGGAGGCCAAATCTAGACTTGTTAGGGTTGAAAAGGCCCGAAAGTTAAATCAATGGCACATGGTGAGTCCTAAGCCTGTAAAGTCAAGAAGTGAGACTCTGGCTTTAGCCATGCAAGAAGGGCGCTGGAAAAACAGGTACTCAAAACATCCAGAGAACTGGTTCCTAATAAAGAGAACAGGCTATACTATCTTTTCTGTGAGAAGATTCCAAAGAACTGGTAGGCACATGAACGTACACAGAAGTAATATACTCTTCCAAGGTTCAAAGGTTTATATAAACATTCCTTAATCCACGGGTGGCAAATACAAGGCCCATGGGCCAAATCCAGCCCTCCATCTTGTTTTATCTGGCCTGGCACCTTGTTTCTACCCAGCGGTAGTACCGAGCTCTCACTTAACTGTTAAGGAGTAGTTACATTTATACAGTCCTAAAATTACATTAGGCCCTTTGAAGGCAACCGGGAGGCTGACATGGACCCCGGTGAAAATGAGTTTAGACACCCCTGCCTTAGTGTGTCAGATGATGTGGTCATAACTTTTTTAAAGAAGCTATTCTCACCTATAAGTGGAACCTAAGCAACAAAACAAACAAGCAAGCAAAATATAACCAGAGACAGTGAAATCAAAAACTGACAGTAACTAGAGGGGAGGTGGGAGGGGATAATGGGTGGAAAAGGGGGAAGGGTTTTCAGGAACACATATGAAGGACATATGGACAAAATCAAAGAGGGGTAGGATCAAGGGTGGGAAGTGGGGATGGCTGGGGTGGGGGGAAGGGGGGAGGGGAAATGGAGACAACTGTACATGAACAACAATAAACAATCAAATTAAAAAAAATAAATGAAACTGGAAATTAAAAAAAAAAAAAAGGAAGCTAACTGTATTTACTCAGGTACAACTCATCCCAGTAACCAGTATGCAGATGATCAGTAGCATATATCTGAATATAAACCAGCTGGAAAATCCAATGACATCTCCAAAGATAAAGGGCTGCAACTTGCTCTTAGGGAGAGTCAAATTAACAAATATCACAAAGAGCACATACTAACTTACATTGCACAGCCATCAGAACCGCAGGCAGAACTGTTAGTAATCTCCACTATACAGCATAGCTAAGTAGTAATAAACCCAGCACTCATCTAGTTTTGCTCCAACCAAGTATCCTTTTCATCATTTCTAATGTGTCCCTTAACATGTCATATAATGTAGCCATGATGAAACTTTGAGCATTACACACACCATACAAACACACAATTATACTCTCTGTCTTTCGGTGGCACAGGTCTCAAGTGTGGTCTATAGGGCCCTATCCCCTCTGGACCTTTTTAGAGTTCCTGAAGGGCAAAGTCTATTTTCATATGAGTACTAAGATGTTACCAGCCTTTCGCTGTGTTCACATTTGCACTGATGGTGCAAAAGAAATGGTGGGTAAAACTGCTGGCCCCTTGGCATTATAAAATTGGTAGTGTATTTCTGTTTAGTGGTCTTTGTTAATATCAGAAAATTTCTACTTACATCAAAAGACAAAAATCATCCAAGTTCTGGTTTTTCTTAGTTTTCTGTTACTGAGATTTTGGTTTTTTGTTGTTTGTTTGCTTGGTATTTGTATGCTTTTGTTTCTGTTTTTGGACTAAGGAATTATCTTCAAGAACAATTTATAACAATAAAGTAATTTTGACCTCCATCTGCACCTAGCCTAAAGTTGCACCTCCTTTCTTAACTTCCTGTTCACATCCAGCTTATCATACTCTTATGTTCACTCCTAGTACTGGACAAAAGTGGGGTAGAAGAGGAAGTCAGTTACTGAAGCAAAGTGTCTCTATTTAACCCTTTCTGTCACTAACGATCTTTCATAAAGACTTCTAAAAAGTCAGAATATTTTTAAAGATCTGAATTAAAATTAAAAAACTAATTGAGACAGCATAGTGGGAATGTCAACAATATTGTCATCCTAGTGCTCCTCCTCAGAAACTCAATGAATGCAAATCCCCCAACTGTTGATAAAGCTCAGAAGTGAGTATTTCAGGGGAATTTTTAAAAAGAGAAAAGGAAGGTATACTTATTATTTACTTGAAAGTTTAAGTTAAAAACAGATGTAATCATAAAGAAATCATGCAGTCATAAAGAAATAACTTTATTATTTATTTGAAAAATCCAAGAAACCTAACAGTAGAATGGTAAATATATTTTGAATTCTAAAATGTAAAATTTAAAATACTGTACCTATTTTTACATATTAATCTTTAAGGAAAAAACATTTTAAGGTATACCCATCTTTATAATATTTAAGTGAAAGTACAGATTAGTAATACTAAATTACTAAAAACAAGATTCAATTAACAGTTACAATCCATTATATTCAGAATCAGTACTTACCTATACTAGAGGTATAATCAGTGGCTCCAAAGATCAACTCTGGTGCCCTATAGTACCGAGAACAGATATACGAAACATTGGGTTCTCCTCGGACCAGCTGCTTTGCACTAACAAAAACAAAGAACAGAAAAATTTAAAACTAAATCTAAACCTTCAAAGAACCTAAACTGCTCACAAAATTAAATGCTTGTCTGAGATTCATGTAATTCCATTCATACAACATATGAAAAAGGAAATATGAATCATAACTATCTCTGAAAAAGAAATAATTTTAGCATGACATTAATTTTAAAAATAACAGTAATTTTTAAAGACTTCATCTGTCAAGTGTTGCCTAAGGAAAAGAGATAAAAAGTCATAGAAGGATATATGCTGAATTTGTCCTGATCCTCTGTTCCCTAAATTCCACCTCTAAAATTCAAAGAAAGGGCAGAAAAGTAAGAGGTAGTTGTCCTCACCAAAAAGCATAGTTATAGGATATAATATAAGAATGAATACTTTTTACCCAATTTTTTTTAAGGGTAAGAAACTGGCCACTCTTTTATAATTTGACTTCTGACTCGGAATATCCCCAAGATTTACAGACCCAATCTATTTTTCTAACATTTTAGTCAATTTATAAACTGTTCGAACATCCAATACCCAATAAAAAAGAAAGGCTCACTCCTTTAGGGCAGAGATTATTCATAGCCTACAAATTCTAACTATTGTCCTGAATTTAATTACATTTTCTTAATCCAATTTTCCTTCCAAAACTTTGTGCAATGTACAACATTAAAGTAAAATAAAATTAGTTTCTTTTGTGATATCCCCCAAGATAACTTGAAGACATGCTGAAATAAACTACTGTAGAAGCTAACTACTTTAGTATGCAGTAATTACAAAGACAAATACAGGAAATGAATACAAACAAAATTAAACTGAGCAACAAGAAAAGGTAAGAAAATTTTGAGATAAAGGTACAGGAAAATCAGAGTACGGATAGATGAAAGTGGTCACAAAGGTTTCAAAGTTTGGGCTTTCTTTTTCTTTCATTTATTTCTGGTCAATGATAACTCTGACCTTTAACCTATTCTTCCTTCATCACAAGTTCTGGAGGTGGGAGGAAGTATATTTTTTGACATTCTCCAAAAGTACCGATATACAGCAACCATTTTATAAATTAATATATATTATAATCCTTGGTTTTAGGCTGCATGAAAATTATGACACTTTTCAGCATTAACTGCCAAGACCTTTCTACCTTATGAAGAATTTTTTTTTTAACTGGCAAGACAGATTCTAATTATATAGTCAAAAATTTACTAGAAGATAAAGAAGATAATAATGGAAACTCCATAGCCTGTAGATTTTTTTTAATCCTCACCCAAGGACATGCTTACTGATTTTAGAGAGAGGGGAAGGGAGGAAGAGAAACATTGATGTGAGAGAGAAACACTGATTGGTTGCTTCTTGCATGTGCCCTGACCAGAGACCAAACCACAACCTAGGTATGTACCCTCACCAGGATTAAACCCACTACCTTTCGGTTTACAGGATGATGCTCCAACTGAGACACATGGGCTAGGGCAGCCTATAGATTTCTTCACTACTTGGTGGAATTACCTTCTTTCTCTTCAGGTGAGGCCGGCTGTAACTTCCTGCCCTTTGAGGTTGAGAACATCTAATACAGTAGTCTTTTTTTGTCTTAAGAAAGCCCAACTAGCCCATCACCTAGTTCCAGGCCTTATTTCATCTAGTAAAGAATTAATCAACAAAACAAACAAGCAAGCAAAATATAACCAGAGATAGTGAAATTAAGAAGAAACTGACAGTAACCAAAGGGGAGAAGGGAGAGGACAAAGGAGGGGAAGGGGGAGGAGTTTTCAGGAACATCTATGAAGGACACATGAACAAGACCAAAGAGGGTAGGATCTACAGTGGGAGGTGGGGATGGCTGGGGTGGGGGGAGGAGGGGAAGGGAAATGGAGACAACTGTACTTGAACAACAATAAAAAACAAGACAAAACAAGAATTAGTAACAAGAGTGTCATACTGTTTTGTTCAAGTCATCATCAACCTGGCACTAAGGAGCTAAAGTATATCCCAAACTCTACCTGTACAAACCAACTGTTAAAAACAAAAAAAGCCAACTTTTAAATCAGAGCTATTAATATACAAGTGAAATCCATAATCTAAATATATTAAAACAAAGTAACTTTTTAAAAAATAATTTATTGATTATGCTATTACAGTTGTCCCATCCCCCCCCTCACTCCACTCCATCCTGCACACCCTTTCCCTCCCACATTCCCCCCTATAGTTCATGTCCATGGGTCATACTTATAAGTTCTTTGGCTTCTACATTTCCTATACTTTCTTACCCTCCCCCTGTCTATTTTACACCTATCATTTATGCTACTTATTCTCTGTACCTTTTCCCCCACTCTCCCACTCCTGCTCCCCTATTGATAACCCTTCATGTGATCATTTCTGTGGTTCCATTCCTGTTCTAGTTGTTTGCTTAGTTTGCTTTTGCTTTTGTTTTAGGTGTGGTTGTTAATAACTGTGAGTTTGCTGTCATTTTTACTGTTCCTATTTTTTATCTTCTTTTTCTTAGATAAGTCCCTTTAACATTTCATATAGTAAGGGCTTGGTGATGATGAACTTCTTTAACTTGACCTTATCTGAGAAGCACTTTATTTGCCTTTCCATTCTAAATGAAAGCTTTGCTGGATACAGTAATCTTGGATGTAGTCCCTTGCCTTTCATGATTTGGAATACTTCTTGCCAGCCCCTTCTTGCCTGTAAGGTCTCTTTTGAGAAATCATCTGACAGTCTTATGGGAACTCCTTTGTAGGTAACTGTGTCCTTTTCTCTTGCTGCTTCTAAGATTCTCTCCTTCTGTTTCATCTTGGGGAATGTAATTATGATGTGCCTTGGTGTGTTCCTCCTTGGGTCCAGCTTCTTTGGGACTCTCTGAGCTTCCTGGACTTCCTGGAAGTCTATTTCCTTTTCCAGATTAGGGAAGTTCTCCTTCATTATTTGTTCAAATAAGTTTTTAATTTTTTGTTCTTCCTCTTCTCCTTCTGGCACCCCTATAATTCGGATGTTGTTTGAAACCCCTATAACGTTTCAAGATGTCCTGGAGGTTCCTAATCCTCTCCTCATTTTTCCGAATTCTTGTTGCTTCTTCTTTTCTGGTTGGATGTTTCTTTCTTCCTTCTGGTCCACACCGTTGATTTGAGTCCCAGTTTCCTTTGCATCACTATTGGTTCCCTGTACATTTTCCTTTGTCTCTCTTACCATAGCCTTCATTTTTTCATCTAGTTTTCGACCAAATTCAACCAATTCTGTGAGCGTCCTTATTACCAACGTTTTGAACCGTGCATCTGATAGGTTGGCTATGTGTTTGCTGCTTAGTTGAATTATTTCTGGAGCTTTGAAGTGTTCTGTCATTTGGGCCGTTTTTTTTTTTTTTTTTTTTTGGTCTTGGAGTGCCTGTTACTTAAAGGGGCGGAGCTTTAGGTGTTCCCCTGGGTGGGGTAACACTGGTCGCTGCCCTGTGATGCTGTATGTGGGGGAGGGGCAGAGAGGGAGCAGTGGCGCTTGCTCCACTTTCTGCTGGATTTCAGTCACTCCCTCTGCTACCCACAATCAATTTGGGTCCTTCTGGTGCTGATTCCTGAGTGGGTAAGTTTGTGTACACTCTAGGCCTCTGTGGGTCTCTCCAACAGTGAGGCTGAGAGTTTCTCCCACAGCCGCCTCAACTCCCACGGGTGTTTTCAAGCAGGGGTTTGAGGCTTTATTTCCCCACACTGGAGCCCTGGGTTACGCAGTCTCTTTCGTTCCCCCACTGTTCCTCCCTATGAGCGAATGTGGGGCCTTGGGATCTGCCAGCTGCAGCCTGGCCTGCCCCATTCCATAATCCGCCACCTCGCTGGGTCCGCCAGCTGCCGCCTTGCCGCACGTCCTCTCCACCGCAGCTGCCCGTCTCTGCCCCTCTGACCGGGTCTGAATGAATGTTTCTTTTTTATCTCCTTGGTTGTTGGACTTCCATACAGTTGATTTTCTGTCAGTTCTGGCTGCTTTTTTGTTTTTAAATTGTTGTTGTCCTTCTTTTGGTCCTTCTTTTTGGTGTGAGGAAGCACAGTGTGTCTACCTATGCCTCCATCTTGGCCGGAAGTTGCCAATTTAGAATTTCTTATAGATCATTCCTTTTCAATTCAGAGAGAGCCTCCTCATGCCATAATTTATCTGGTCATTTTACTGAGAGACATTTATTTATAAACAATGCTATGATAAAAATCGCTATACATATACTATTTTGTAAATGTGTATTTTTAAGGGAATAATTCCCAGGAGTTAAATTGCTTGATGACAGACTATATACATTTATAATTCTGACAAAATTTACCAAAACTACCCTCTCAAGAAGCTGCACCATTTTATATTCCCTGAATGATGACTACAGTATTTTTAGGCTGTCATCATAAAGGAAATATATTTTTAAAAAAGCATATGGGTGAAAGGGTAAGGTAGGAGAGGAGTTAAGGGAGAAGAAAAGCGAGCTAGCTTACCTTCCAAAGTCACAGAGTTTTAAGACAGCCGTATCAGGGTCCAACAAGAGGTTCTGTGGTTTAATATCCCGATGGCAGATTCCAAAGGAATGAATATAGGCTAAACTTCGAAACAGCTGATACATATACAACTGGAATAAATAGTAAAAATTAATTGAATACTTTCTATCCCAAATAATTAAAAATCCTTAAGCAGGAAATAAAGTAACAGATTTTCAGAACAGAATAGGTAAAATGCTGGGAATTATTAGCACTCAATCTTCCTTTAATGTCTCATGTCATTTCTATACTAATTAGCTAATTAAAGTTTCAATCATGTATTATATTTATTCCATCCTTCAATAACTTAAAAAGGATGTTTTATTTATAATGTGCTTTGCAATTTTTTATTTTAGTAACATTGTACAACAAACCTGCTAACATTTTTCCCCAAACAGATAAAACGCCCAGAGGTCTTCCAAATGATGTGACTAATAAGTAACAAAGTATAGACTAAAAGACAAGTATTCACTTTAAGTTATCATTTTGTAAAAGTACTTCAGTTTCATCTTCAGAATAACAATTTTCCTAGATGTCAGTCCCAAAGGTTACTGAGACAGAGGCATGGAAAAATTCTACGTGAACTGAGAAAATCTATAATCAGTGATCAATCCAGATATCAGTAACCCTGTTAACAGAATCATTACACTTACACACTTCAGAAATAGACTTTAAAGTGTCATTTAAAAACAGATCCTAGCTGACCACTGACATCAACTTAAAAGAATATTTCAATTGTATTAAGAGAAAAGCAACAAGAAACTGGGTCTGCATGGAAGAAAGAATGAGACTCTTTACTGGGGAGGAGATGGACTTTATGAAGAAAGTGAGTAGAGATGACTCTTTAACAACATGGGTTTGAACTGCATAGGCCCACTTATATGTGGATTTCTTCAACAATATATTGGACAATCTTTTGGAGAGTTCCTCACTACTGTGAAGCAATTGCATCGATTACACCAGGCTACCATAAAGCTATCACATTGCTGCTTCTTTGTTATCAATGCATGAATTGTTATAACTGTAAATACACTGAATTTCTTTTTCACATAATATTTTCAATTTTTATGTCTAGTGTTAGTAATATACATAATACTTAATGTTTGGATCATACAATAATGATATAGGTACTGAAAGATGATTTATCAGATGATAAATCTTAAACTTACAGTATCAATATAGTATAGTACTGTAATTTATTTTCCTTATAATTTTCTTATTAACATTTTCTTTTCTCTAGCTTACTTTGTTGAAATACAGTATATAAAACATATAACATACAAAATATGTATTAATCAACTATTTATGTTATCAGTGAGGCTTCCAGTCAACAGTAGGCTATAGTAGTTAAGTTCGGGGGGGGGAGGGTGTCAAAAGTTAGAGGTAAATTTTTATCTTGGGTTGTGTGTGGGGGGGGTCACTGTTACCTTTTACCCCTGCATTAAAGGGTCAATTGTGTATCTTAAATCTTCTGTTTACTCCAAGGTCCATGTTCTGGTTCACTTTAAATTTTTCTGACTATTCACCTTCTGATCTCTACCTCAAAGTTACATACACCATGAAAAGACTTTTTGAAATGATTCAAACCAAAGATACTAGTGACTTGGTAAAAACAAAAACAAAAAACAAAAATGACAATTAAAGGTGACATAAAGCATTATCATCAGGCACCATATTTAGAGGTTAATGTTAAGACTTAATTAAAGTTAACATGAAATCTACTTTCCTTCACACAGGAATGATGAAAAACAGAGACAGTTGAATTTCAGTACATCCTTACCATTATACTGAACTAAAGCTGAAATAGTTTAAGCCTTCTTTAAAAGGAAGCATGATATAAAATGTACAGATAAGATCTTTAATTAGGTCATTATTTTGCCACCAAAGTTAGAAGGTATCCACATAACTTTCTAAAAGCTTCATAATTCTAATATTGTACCACTGTTCACAGAGTCGAACTCCAAGTTCTAAAGCTTACTCTAAGAGTTCTAAGAGTTTAATTCTCTGCCACTAAGAAAGTAAGTCCCCATAAGAAACTGAATTCATAGACATTAATTTACTAAAGGGGAGACCTTATTAACCTGTGTCAAGACACTGATGTCTAGGTCAGCAAGAATCAGTTAGAAAGAATTTTTTCTTTGCTAAAAATGTTTAAGGGTTAAAATGAGGTTAAGGTATCATTTTACTATATTCATTCATCAGAAAGATCTACTCTATCTCCATTCTCTTCACTTTATTTTTTGAAAAGTCAAGATAAAAAATGAAATATGCAGTTTTATAGCTTTTTTTGGTTTGACCCTGTTATAGGATAATTGAGAGGCTTGCCACACTAGAAAGACAGCAATAACAATAACAAGAAAAACAACTGATCATTTGACAAGCACTATCCTAAATGCTTTGCATGTACTATTTCATTTAATCCTTATGTAATAGGTCTATTATTTCCATTTTTCATATAAAATAACTGTGCCACATAGGTTAAGCCATCTGTCCAATAACACATACTCAATATTCTGTGATCATTTGGGTAAGTATGCCTCTTTTAATTATTATTTCTTTATTTTGTCATGTTCTTACTCTATGAACTAAAAGTGCAAAAATATAATCATTAAATAGCTTGATCACTAAGTAAAAGACTAGAATGATAAACTCTTAGAAAGTCAGATATTTAGCAAATTTTGAAATCTATTTAACATGTACATGTCAAACCGAGTATTTCACCTTTTGTTTATTTAATTATTGCAGTCACTCTGTGAGATCCACATTTATCCTAATTTTTATGAGAGACAATTGAGGCCCAATTAACAGTCTGAACACAATTTAAACCCAGTTACAGAGTTATCAAATCTAAGTAAAGTCCAATGTCCTCCCTCTCTATGCCACTAAACCTGTTTAAAACAAACAATGGAACAAAAATTTTGTTCCTGATTCACAAAAACACATCCAGTTCTCTGATGTGTACACAGACCCTGTTGTTAAATATATCTTTTCAATTAAAAAAAAATTCAAGATCACAACGATGATTTGCCAGGCATCTGTTTTAGAACTGTATTTAAAAACCCAGTTAATTATGAAAGATGTTCATCATAAAAACAAAGATGCTCAAAAACTTAACTTATATATAACTATCATTAACTACAAAGTGAACAGTACTATAAAAGGGGTGAAGAAAGAGGTTTGAAGCAATAAACTCATAGAACATACACAACTCCCCCAGAAAACAGGAAAGTCAGAGTCACAAAAAACTGCAGTTGCATTTTGATACCATGTATGCCATGTAAGTTCTTATTAGATGGTGAGGTCCATGAAAGCAACAGTTACATGTATTTATCAATTTTATTTCCATCTTCCAATCTAAGATTTTTCACAAAAAATACTTTCATAAAACTATATAGAATAAGTGAATGAGATCAACTACTCAATTCCACACAAAATTTTTATCTTTTCAGATCCTTAAACACAAGAATAGGTTTGTGTCCTGAACGAATAATGTCCAGGGCCAATAGCTCTGACTCTGGAAGGACTGTGGTTCTATAAAACAACCATTCTTTTTTCCACAAGGGGAGAAAGGGAATACTAGATCTTTCTTTGTATGCCAACTTCAATGTGTATAATAATAATATTTTTTAAAAAATACAGATTCCAAAGATCTCATCCAAATATATGCTGTCAGAAATACAAAAAAAGATGAGCACAAAACTCTTCATTACATATTGGTAATAGTAATAAAAAAAAAAAACTGAAGGGAAAAACAGTGTGTCCACATGATAGGTGACTAGGTGAATAAATTAGGATACAGCCATGCAATAGACTAATATACAGCCATAAAAAGACAAAACAGCTCTGTCTGTCTGTATCTATCTACTTAGCTACCTACCCTATGGAGTGATCTCCAGAATATATATTTTTTAAGATTTTATGTATGTATGTATGTATGTATATATATTTATTTATTTTTTAGAGACAAGGAAAGAGGAGGAGAGAAACATCAATGTGAGAGAGAAACATCATTGGCTGCATCTCACACGCACACCAACAGGGGATCAAACCTGTAACTCAGTGAACTTTTGCTTTGTGGTATGATACCAATCCATTTGAGCCACACCAGTCAGGGCCAGAATATATTTTCAATTAAAAAAGCAAGGTAGAAGAAATGTATATATTATGTAACCACTTACATAAAAAGGAGATGGGGGATAAAATAATCATACACATTTGCTTACTTAAAATGTAAACATTTAATTCTGGAGGAGGGAAGTAATAGATAGGGTAGAGGAAACAGG
The DNA here is from genome assembly GCF_022682495.2 of Desmodus rotundus. Classification (NCBI taxonomy): domain Eukaryota; kingdom Metazoa; phylum Chordata; class Mammalia; order Chiroptera; family Phyllostomidae; genus Desmodus; species Desmodus rotundus. Next base: position 97,383,512 of record NC_071388.1, read on the forward strand.
GATAAAAGCTAAACTTCTTTAACTATATATACCTTGTTTTGTAGATTTTATTTTTGGAACTATGTAAATATTTTCTATTTTGATGTAAAATTAACTTAAAAAATTTTAAAACACAATCTACAATAAAAGTAAAATTAAACAAACAAAGCTTAGTAAGGCACAAAGAAAGAACTTATTCAATGTTTGTTTAAAGTAGAGAAATGTGACCATTCATCTTAATGGATTATGTCATGGGATTAAAAAGAGCTGCACAAAGATCTTAATTATTTTCAGCTGGTATTGGTAGTATTGGTATTGTTATCCTAAGACTGTTGTACGTATATAGTATGGTACAGAACAAGTAATTATACTGTCATTGAAAAATGTACCATATGATCTCACCTTTAACTGGAACATAAGCAATAGAAGAAAAAAGCAAACAAAATATAACCAGAGACATTGAAGTTAAGAACAATCTAACAATAGCCAGGGCGGGGGGTTGGGGTGGGGGCGGGGACAGTGGGTAGAGGGGATTACAGGAAGTACTATAAAGGACACATGGACAAAACCAAGGGGGAGGGTGGAGGTGGGGGAGGGAGGTGGGTTCACCTGGGGTGGGGTGGAGGGATGGGGAGAAAAGGCATACAACTGTAATTGAATAACAATAAAAAAGAAAAATGGAATTTTTAGTGTTAGAGAAAGAAAATACAGATGAAAAATTGTTAAACCTTCCAATATTTAATTAGAAATATCAATATTAACTCATAGTGTATTAATCTTTGGGATTAATCTTTGCATTTTATCTCTGAAAAAGTTATCCATGTATTTCCTGGCTCTGTCTATAAAAAAGACCTAAAAACAGTAGGTCTTGCAATCCTGTGGCAAGTAACACCCCTAACATCCAAACTGTGGCCTCTAAATACCATTTCATACTAAAAGAGTAAGTTCCCCTTGAAAAAACGGCTCATTCCAAGTCTGAGAAAGAAATGTAAAAGATGAAATTGGAGCACTATCATGGTAGAAAGGAAGCTATCAAAGATAATAAGACTTGTCTAAGAAGCTTTAAAACAAAATCTACAACAAAAAACATACCTCATCGGTCACTTTTGGAAGATGCTATAGAACCAACAAATTATTATAAATTTTGGTAAGTAAAGGAAAATATTAAATATATATCCTGCCTTATATAAACTGTTCCTTAGGGTAATGAAATAGTTGACACGGGAAAGGGTCCATTCATGGAACTATACTAGTTTATAAATTAAAAAGGAATACTAACATTAAAGTATCATTTTTAACTGTTAATGAATTAATGGGTTTAGGCAATTATCACTAATGACAACAAGCATCACAAAAAAGAAAGACATTCTGTTCTTCCTTAGGAAAGCACGCAACACTACATATGAAGTAGTCCTGCTTCCTATCACCAACTTACAGGAAATACAGAGGAGAGTAATACACTACATTATACTATAGTGATCTAAGCAGTAAAATCCAGACCAAGAAACTGCAGGTCAAGTGACCCAGTTTCTTTAATAACAGAGTTGAGAGAGAAAGAGGGAAATGGGGAGAGAAATAGAGATTAAAAGAAACATTAAGAAGCATATCTGGCAATTGTAATATATTGACCTTACTTGGATCCCAATTCTAACAAAGGAATTTAAAATATACATATAAGACATATTGGAAATATAAATAGCAATCGGATATTTATTTAATCAGAATTGTGCTGGAAAAATTCCTAGCCATTCTGTCATGAATTCTATCAAATAAACAAGATGACAATGGTACTAGGTACCAAAAATTAAATAACACCTTAGATAGAATCTATATATATTAAAAATTATCAAAAGTTTAGACTTCAGCTACAGACACAATCTATCTATAACGGCAATAAAACACTGAATTTGATCATACTAATAACTATTATGTTATAATTGTATATGATATGCTTGTTCTAATTTCAGTCTGTGGCACAACAGGTACATCAGAATTATTTTTTTTAAAAAGGTGCTACACCCAGCAAAATTTAAGTCTGTAACTGTCTGTGAAAAAGTTCACTTGTCAGAAAAATCTCAAGTATCTTTAATACCTGGGTTATGAAAGTTTAAAAGGTAAAGATTTCATACTTTAAAACTGTACAAGAACTTAATGAAGCTCTAGCAATCCCTACTTTGAAGATTTTTCCTCTTAGGATTAGATACAATACCACAGTTAAAATACACCTAGCCTCTCCCTGGCTCATGATCATTAATTTTGTAAAATGGGAAATTGGTCCAGTTTTACATACCTTGACATAGATCACAGGAAGCGTCTGTTTGGCTCGACTATAGTGTCTGGCAACTCTGTATACTGTTTCCGGAACATAGTCCAGCACCAGATTAAGATAGACCTCATCTTTCTGAAAAAGTTTATTAAAAACAAAAAAACCACAAGATTATAAACTAGTCTTTAAATTCAGATTAAATGCTCTTTACATTCACTTATTCAGATTAAAAAGAATTAACATTTTCTGTGTTCAATCTTAATTATACAAAATTAAATCAGAACATAACCATAATAATAAAAACAATCTACTACACCTTTTCAGCACTGTTAAGATTCCTAACCATATTTAAACTATTATTTAGGGTATATGGTTTTAAAGGATATCACCTATCACAAAATTTCGTATTTTCTAGGAAAGGTGTCATAGTAATAAAGTGAGTATTGAATTGGGAGCTAAAATAGTGCATCACTAGCTCTAGCTCAGCTACTAACTGATGTGCACAAGTCACTTAAATCTCTCCAGGCTTTAGTTTCTTCAACTACAATATAAACAGTTGGAATAGATGTTCTTCAAAATTTCTCTAACCTCTACAAAAAGATTCTATGATTATCTGATAGTCTATATTTACTAGAACAACCACTTGTCTTCTACAATTAACTGAAAGAAAAAGAATAACTTATAAGGCAGCAAGTTACCATACTCACAGGTATTATTGCAGGTCACATGTTTAAATATCCATTCTCAGCAGCATAAAGACACCAATCCAAGATCAATGGAGAGAAAGAAGGGAATTTCAACTAAGTACCAATCAGGAAAGAGGAACAGAGCGCTGCCTTACCCTGAACATGTGAACAATATCAGAGAAGTAAACTAAAGCAGAAAACAAAGTTGAGAATCACTGTGTTCAAATCTGGAATTAGCTACTGAGTGGAAAAATCTACAGTTAAACTTTCACAATCTTCCCAATTCAAAGTCATCTTATCTACCACAATGAAATGAAGAATTTCAATTTTCAGTGTTTACTGAGTATTTACTGTATGTCAGTAATCACTGCAAAGGAAGGAAGGGTGCAGGTAACAAAAAGATGACATCTAAACTGAGTATGAAAGGAGCATTTCAGGCAGAAAGAAAACCATGTGGGATCAAAGAGCAGAGCAGAGCTCAGAAAACAGTTTAGTGAGACAACATACCATTGACCTTACCACCTATTCACTATCCTTCACTCTTTCATATTCTCCTCTCTTCCCTTTCATATCCAGCTTAAATTTCATGGTCTGTCATTACCCTCATTCTCTAACACAGAGATCTGTAAACAATAGCAAAGTCATGCTACCTGGTTTTGGTAAGGTCTGATGGGAATATAGTGATACTCATTCACTTAAGTATTATCTATGGCTAGTTTTGAGCTACAGCGGCAAACTTGAGTAGTTGTGACAGAGACCATATAACCTGCAATACCAAAAATATTTACTACATAGCCCTTTATGAAAAAGCCTGCCCAGTCTGCTCTATGTACCCTCCTCTTATGCCCTACTTGTCTGATAAACCACAACCCTGGTTAAGTCAAGCTTTCCACACATTCCCTACCTGTAGTCAACAGACGAACATGGCTGAAAACCTAGAACTATACTGACTGATCTCACATTAAATTCATCTTCATGGAATTCAATCAGCCCAGTAGTAATACTACATTTGCCTAGTCTATTCACTTTTTCAAAGTACTTGATTGCTTCTCTTCAATCTCCAATACCTTTCTTTCCGTTCTCACCTTCAGCTGATGACCTTGCTTATACCACTTCATGTGCCCACCTAACACTATCTATCCCCATATACTCTATCTTCCCTTCTCTGGAGATAAGCTGACTAGGCCCCTTTCTAATGCAAATGATGCAACTTGTAAAAATAAAACAGATACTATTCTGTTTTTCCTATTCATTCACTGCTTCAGTAATTTTCCTGTCTTTCTCTATCACTGTGCTCTCTGTGTGACAGCATTATAATCAGTACACAAAAATCAGTTATTACTCCCATTGTTTTTAAAAAAAGAAAAAGCCCTGCATTAATTACCACCATATTACCAGGCGGCCTTTAAGAGCAAAAGCTTCAAAGTAGCTGTCTAAACTTTCTTCAATACCTGTTTTATCTCATTCTCTCTAAAACTTACTCCACTGAATTTCACCACCACTACTCCACCACAATTGCTCATCAATATCAACAATCTTGTTGATAAATCCCATGTCAATTTTTAGTCATCTAACCCCTCCCCCTTCTGCTTGGTTTAGCACTACCGTTTGACATAGTTCATCATGTTCTTTTCTTTGAAACACTTGTTTCTTTTTTTAATATATTTATTGATTATGCTATTACAGTTGTCCCATTCCCCCCCCTCACTCCACTCCATCCTGCACACCCCCTCCCTCCCATATTCCCCCCCTATACTTCATGTCCATGGGTCATACTTATAAGTTCTTTGGCTTCTACATTTCCTACACTATTCTTACCCTCCCCCTGTCTATTTTACACCTATCATCTATGCTACTTATTCTCTGTACCTTTCCCCCCCCTCCCCCTCCCACTCCCCTACTGACAATCCTCCATGTGATCTCCATCTCTATGGTTCTGTTCCTGTTCTAGTTGTTTGCCTAGTTTGCTCTTGTTTTTGTTTTAGGTGTGGTCGTTAATAACTGTCAGTTTGCTGTCATTTTTACTGTTCCTATTTTTGATCTTCTTTTTCTTAGGTAAGTCCCTTTAACATTTCATATAAGGGCTTGGTGATGATGAACTTCTTTAACTTGACCTTATCTGAGAAGCACTTGATCTTCCCTTCCATTCTAAATGATAGCTTTGCTGGATACAGTAATCTTGGATGTAGGTCCTTGCGTTTAATCTTGGGTAATGTAATTATGATGTGCCTTGGTGTATTCCTCCTTGGTTCCAGCTTCTCTGCGACTTGCTGAGCTTCCTGGACTTCCTGGAAGTCTATTTCCTTTGCCAGATTAGGGAAGTTCTCCTTCATTATTTGTTCAAATAAGTTTTTAATTTTTTGTTCTTCCTCTTCTCCTTCTGGCACCCCTATAATTCGGATGTTGTTTGAAACCCCTATAACGTTTCAAGATGTCCTGGAGGTTCCTAATCCTCTCCTCATTTTTCCGAATTCTTGTTGCTTCTTCTTTTCTGGTTGGATGTTTCTTTCTTCCTTCTGGTCCACACCGTTGATTTGAGTCCCAGTTTCCTTCACATCACTATTGGTTCCCTGTACATTTTCCTTTGTTTCTCTTAGCATAGGCTTCATTTTTTCATCTGGTTTTTGAACAAATTCAACCAATTCTGTGAGCATCTTGATAACCAGTGTTTTGAACTGTGCATCCAATAGGTTGGCTATCTCTTCCTCGCTTAGTTGTATTTTTTCTGGAGCTTTGAAGTGTTCTGTCATTTGGGCCTTTTTTTTTTTTGTCTTGGTGCATCTGTTACTTTAAGGGGAGGAGCCTTAGGTGTTCACTGGGGCAGGGTAACACTGGTGGCTGTGTTGTGACGCTGTAGGTGGGGGAGGGGCCGAGAGGGAGTACTGGTGCCCGCCTCACTCTCCTCCGGATTTCAATCTTTCATTCCAATACCCACAATCAAACTGGGCCCCTCTGGTGCTGGTTCCCGAGTGGGTGGGCCTGTGTACACTCTAGGCCCCTGTGGGTCTCTCCAACGACCTCTCCTGTGAGGCTGGGAGTCTCTCCTGCTGCCGCCCCAACCCCCACAGGCATTTTCAATCAGACGTTTGAGGCTTTATTTCCCCCGAGCTGGAGCCCTGGGTTGCGCGGTCTGCTTCACTCCCCGCTGTTCACCCGGTTTATCTATGCACGAATGTGGGACCGCGGGGTGCTACCCACTGCTCAGCCTGCCACTCTCTCCACCACTCTGAGTCCAGCCCTCTTGGTTTATCTGTGCGCCAGTGTGGGGCCGCAGGGTCTGCTAGTGGTCAGACTGCCTGCGCCGTTCGTCCCACACTCCGCTAGTCTCAGTCCCCCCACAGCCACTCGAGTCCTCTCCACCCCGGTGCCCGACTCCGCCCCTCCTACCGGTCTGGATGAATGTTTATTTTGTATTTCCTTGGTGTCAGACCCCCTTGCCGTTTGATTCTCTGTCAGTTCTGGTTGTGCGAGGAGGCGCAGTGTGTCTACCTACGCCGCCATCTTGGTTCTGAAACACCTGTTTCACTTAGGTTCTCGAACACTATATTCTTCTGGTTTTCATCCCACCTGAAAGACAACTCTTCTTGTTCTCCATTTCTAGTTCCTTCTGTTCTCTCTTATTTCCTAAAGAGAGGAGGATCCTAGGGCTCAGTCATCAGATCTCGTTTGTTTGTTTGGATCTCATCCAGTCAAATGGCTCAACACTACAATACACTGATGATTCCGAAATTCATATGTATCCTGGATCTCTGCCTTTCGATCCAAACTAGTATATACAACTGCCTACTTGATATTGCCTGGGCTAAGAACCTTAGAATCATTATTAATTCCCCACTCCCCTCTATCTTTCACACACATACACACATTCCCCATATCCACATATATGTCTATATACTAATGGTTCCACCGTTAAAATTTATTCAGGATGTAACCACTTCTTACCATCTTCAATGTTCAATCCTGTCTTGGTTACTATCACCTAAATTATTGTAATATACTCCTCGTTTTCCTACTTCCACCTTTACCCCTTTACAGTCTAATATGGACAAACTATAAGTTATATGGTATCTCTTCCACTCCACCTCATTAAGATTTATTCTTACAAACGGTCTACAAGGTCCTACACATGCACTTCCTTACTTCCCTGTCTACTTCTTTACTCCACTGTTCTCCCCATTGCTTATTCATCTCTAGCAAAAATAGCTTCCTGCTGTTTCTAAACACATCTGGCAGGCTTTCAGAGCCCCTGTACTGATTAGTCCTTCAGCCTAGAATGTTCTATCCCAGATACACACACAGCTCACTTGCCTCAACTTCAAATCTCTGCTCCAGTGTTATTTTCCCTAATCACACCATTTAAAATTTCAACCCATTCCTCCACCCCACACTCCCATCTGCCTTTTCCGCTTATTTTTTCCCCATGATATTTAGCACTTTCTAACTACATAGTTTACTTTTTATTGTTTGATTCCCCTCACTAGACTACGTTCCACGAGGGAAAAGATTTTTGTCTGTTTGTTCACTGCTCTATTTTCACCCAGAATAATGCCTAGCATAGAACAGATACTCAATAAATATTTGCTGAATAACCTTTAGTTCAGATGCAATAGATATTATTTAAAAATAAGGATGATAACCTGACAGGTCGGTTTTAAACTCAAACAGCACTGTGAAAAATGGGTACAGAGAAGGGGGAGGTTGGAAAGGTGAGAATGAAAATCAAACATCTGGAAACCTATAGGAATCCAAGGCCTAGACCAGGGCAAAGGCAAAAAGGACTTAAAAAAAAGGGAGGTAGATGGGGACAGGCATATTGGCTAACTAAACAGGAGAGTAATAGAGAACCTGAGAAACAGAGAAGTTAGGATTAAATAATTTAACAGTCTCTGAACTCTGAACTTGGATAACTAGGCTAGTAATGGCACTGAATGAATCTCAGACCATTTTAGGCTGCTATGTTCCATATGTGGTTGGAAAAACAAGTTAAGTCAAAACTTAAAAAAATAATAGTAATAGAGTATAGCCACAGATTTAGGCAATAGCTGGAACTATGAGAACAGACTCAATCACCCAAGAAGAGTGTGTACAGTATGAGGCTGGGTTAAGAACTGAGTATAGAATCCTGAAAACCAAAAGAAACTTAAAGCAGAAGACAGCTTTAGGGGATAACTTAGTAAAGACTAAGAAAGTGAACAAAGAGGCATAAAAAAAAGCAAGGAAGGATTAGCATCAATAGATCCAAAGCTGAAATTTCAATGGCAGGGGGATAAGCACTGAAAAGCTTGTTCAATCTGTTATAGTATGGTTCATCAGATGGCAGGTGAGAAACAGGAGGCAGTTAATTTAGTTTGTTCTTACAAAATCCCTTGTAATGAAAGTACAGAGAGAGCTGAGTTGGTATCTAGAGATACCAAGTCAAAGAAAAATTGTTGATGTGGGCTTTTTGTTTGTATTTATTGATAGCTAAAAGAGATCCAGGTTTATTTGTTGGCTGAATGGATAAGGATGGAATAAAGTTATTTTAAAAAGGGATAAATGAGAAAGCAAGATTCTAAAACATCACAGGAGGAGGAGAACAAAAACACAGAGAAACTATACAGTGTAGTAATTAGAGGCAAGGTTAGCATGAGTCACACAAAACTACACAAAAACCTCAACTCTGCTACAAGTTATGTGACCAGCAGCAAGTTACTTACTCTGTAAAAGCCTCAGTTCCCTATAAAATAAAACTAACGATGGTATCTAGTTTAAAAGACTATCTTAAGATTGTAAGAAATAAACCATATATAAAGTTCCTTTTTTTCAAATTAGGTACTTTTATTTAAAAACAATTTTTAAAGATTTTATTTATTTATTTTTAGAGAGGGGAAGAGAGGGAGAAAGAGGGAGAGTAACATCAATGTGTGCTTGCCTCTTGAGCACCCTCTACTGGGGAACCTGGCCTGCAACCCAGTCATGTGCCCTGACTGGGAATCGAACCAGCAACCCTTTGGTTCACAGGCCGGTGCTCAATTTACTGATCTACACCAGCCAGGGACATATATAAAGTTCTTTAAGCACATAAAATAAACTCAAAATTTAACCCTTAAATCATCTTTAGAATGGAACAATTCCACTTTTTTTTTTGTTCCTGTACATCTAAAATACTAGTTAAGTGATTAGGTGCTAGGGAGAACTGTAAAGTGAGTGAATGTCTGATGACCCTATTTTTTTAATAAAGAGGGTCATGTGCAAAACCGAGGGTAGCAAGAGTAATGCTGAAGACTTCTCTTAAAATTTTGGAGATCAAGATTTTGACAAGGATCAGTTCCAACTGAAGGTGCGGTCCCATACAGAAAATAAATAAATAGAATGCTAAACTGTTGTCAAAGGGATTGCTGTGTTAAGTAGAATTCAAGGAATGGCGAGTCTTGGGTTTTAGTAAGGTCACTAACATAGATGTTGAAGCTATCCTTTTTTAACCATTACTTGGTTACAAGGTTTCTTGATTTTAACAAATCCTTTGACAAAGTTAATCATGATATGGTTATTAATTACCAGGAGATGTGTGAGAACTGTATTACAATTTAATTCATTTGTTAAACAATCATAACAAAGGTGAAAAATTCAAAATAAACGCCAAGGTCAAAGAAGGTTTCTAGTTGTAGGGCTATCAGCTCTGTACTTCACTTGTCCCAATCAATATTTTCATAAATAATTTCATTTATTAGGGGTTGCAAAAGTAAATCTCTTCAATGGTTAAGCAATAAACATAAATGTGTGAAGCCAAAATGTGTAATGCAGAAAGGGGCAGTGGTTGGTAAATGAGATTGTACAAGACTTAACTAAAAGCATTCTATTTTTTAAAAAAAGTGTTAACAGGATATGCTAGCAAAATAAAACACATCACAGAGGGAATTTGGCAGTCGGTTTACAATTTCTGATTTCAACACAATTACCTAAGGATGACACAAACCTAGGAAAATGGCTTAAAATGGAAGACCAAATAAGAAACTAAGAAACCTCTAATAGTCTGGAATGGTAAGCCAAACCCACAATACAAAATTTAACAAATATAAGTATAAAGCCCTATGAGTAAAATCAAAGTATCAATTTATTATGTAGAATAATAGTTAAAACTTGACAGTAATTCTCTGGAAAATAAATGATAGGTATACCTGAACAGAATTCAAAAGGAATCAACACTGAAGTGTAGTTAATGAAAAACTTAATGCCATATTAAGTTACAGCAAAAGTACTGCATTCACATCAATACAGATAATTCTACTCTACTTTGTACAGTTCAGGCTTCATTTGACATAGATGATATTCATTTTTAGGCAGTATATTTTATTCATAATATTAACAAGACAGAACATATCAAAGAAAGGTTAATAAATCCATGTCTGCTGTAGGTTGAATGTCATAATTTACTACACTATGAGAAATATGGGGGTTCAAATTATATCTGGACTAGTATTTTGCAAATTCATATAAGCCTATCTTTCTGGTCAAATAAATTTTGGTTATTCACACCATACTCATTAAAAACTTGCAATTTAAAAAAAATCATGGAAGAAGCCTGTTCATTTTGTAGATATGGTATAAATATCCCTTTGACATTTTAAACCTGTCATTTTGACTGTCTTCAATTTCTGAGACACTGGAGGTGTCTCAATATATGTAAAGGCACTATGAACTACCTTCCCTTCATAGCTCTGTGCTTGTATTCAAATCAAATCCACTTTGATTTTTATTTATGTATTTTTAATATATTTATTGATTATGCTATTACAGTTGTCCCATTTCCCTCCCTTCACTCCACTCCATCCTGCACACCCCCCCTATAGTTCATGTCCATGGGTCATACATATAAGTTCTTTGGCTTCTACATTTCCTATACTATTCTTACCCTCCCCCTGTCTATTTTACACCTATCATCTATGCTATTTATTCTCTGTACCTTTCCCCCCTCTCTCCCCCTCCCACTCCCCTATTGATAACCCTTCATGTGATCTCCATTTCTGTGGTTCTGTTCCTGTTCTGGTTGTTTGCTTAGTTTGCTTTTGTTTTTGTTTTAGGTGTGGTTGTTAATAACTGTGAGTTTGCTGTCATTTTTACTGTTCCTATTTTTGATCTTCTTTTTCTTAGGTAACTCCCTTTAACATTTCATAGAATAAGGGCTTGGTGATGATGAACTCCTTTAACTTGACCTTATCTGAGAAGCACTTTATCTTCCCTTCCATTCTAAATGATAGCTTTGCTGGATACAGTAATCTCGGATGTAGGTCCTTGTCTTTCATGACTTGGAATACTTCTTGCCAGCCCCTTCTTGCCTGTAAGGTCTCTTTAGAGAAATCAGCTGACAGTCTTATGGGAACTTCTTTGTAGGTAACTGTGTCCTTATCTCTTGCTGCTTTTCAGATTATCTCCTTCTCTTTAATCTTGGGTAATGTAATTATGATGTGCCTTGGTGTGTTCCTCCTTGGGTCCAGCTTCTTTGGGACTCTCTGAGCTTCCTGGACTTCCTGGAAGTCTATTTCCTTTGCCAGATTAGGGAAGTTGTCCTTCATTATTTGTTCAAATAAGTTTTCAACTTTTTGTTCTTTCTCTTCTCCTTCTGGCACCCCTATAATTCGGATAGTGGAATGTGTGACGTCCTGGAGGTTCTTAAGCCTTTCCTCATTTTTCTGAATTCTTGTTGCTTCATTCTTTTCTGGTTGGATGTTTCTTTATTCCTTCCGGTCCACACCGTTGATTTGAGTCCCAGTTTCCTTCCCATCCTTATTGGCTCCCTGTACATTTTCCTTTATTTCTCTTAGCAAAGCCTTCCTTATTTCATCTAATTTGGGACCAAATTCAACCAATTCTGTGAGCATCCTGATTACCAGTGTTTTGAACTGTGCATCTGATAGGTTAGCTATCTCTTCATTGCTTAGCTGTATTATTTCTGGAGCTTTGATCTGTTCTTTTATTTGGGCCATTTTTTTTTTTTTTTTGTCATGGCGCACCTGTTATATAAAGGGGCGGAGCCTTAGGCATTCACCAGCAAGGGGTAACACTGGTCACTGCCCTGTGACACTGTATGTGGGAGAGGGGCTGAGAGGGAGCAATGGCGCTTGCTCCACTCTCTGCCGGATTTTAGTCACTGCCTCTGCTACCCACAATCAAACTGGGCCCCTTTGGTGCTGATTCCCAAGTGGGCGGGCTTGTGCACGCTCTAGGCCCCTGTGAGTCTCTCCAAGGAACTCTCCTGCCAGGCTGGGAGTTTCTCCTGCTGCCGCCTCAACCTCCACAGGTGTTTTCAATCAGGGGTTTCAGGCTTTATTTTCCCGGAGCTGGAGCCCTGGGTTGCGCAGTCTCTTTCACTCCCCCAGAGTTCCTCCCAGTTTATCTATGCGCGAATGCGGGGCCGCGGGGTCTGCTAGTGGTGGCACTGCCCTGCCTGTTGGTCCCACAATCCGCCACGTCTCTGGGTCCCGCTCCATTGCCGCAAGTCCTGTCCACCCCAGCTGCCCATCTCCACCCCTCCTACTGGTCTGGATGAATCTTTCTTTATCTCCTTGGTTGTTGGGACTTCTGTGCAGTTTGATTTTCTGTCAGTTCTGGTTATTTTTGTTTTTAAATTATTGTTGTCCTTCTTTTGGTTGTGTGAGGAGGTGCAGTGTGTCTACCTACACCTCCATCTTGGCCGGAATTGCTCAAATCCACTTTTTAAAAACAATCTAACTGGATCCTAAGACTGAAAACCAAAACAAACCAATAGTACTACCACCAATCCTGATTTGAAATGAATGGGCTCAACAACATCATGCTCTTTATGCTCGTTAGACTTACAGATGTTCTGCTGTAAACTAAATAGCCACAGGAATAATCCTGAGTGGAGAGTGCACATCCCTAGGAAGCGTCATCACAGCAGAGTAAATACTAACATTTTCACCCTCCTGAAGTAGTTTGGAGATTTGTGCAAAAGACAATTCATTAGGCTGGGAATGCTGGTATTTCGAGATGAAAAAAGGATCAGGATTCAGCATTTCTATCACTTCTAATTATCTGAAATATCTCAGGTTTGCTGTTTTCTTAATGTAATCTTTGTTTGGGTTACCAACAGAATGGCGAAATATAGATTAGCTGCAGATTTTAAAAGCCAAATGCAAAATACAACATATAAAAGTATAATTTAAATAGACATGTTGACAACAGTCTACTAACATTATAAGTAAGTACTGATTTCAAAGAACAGTTATTAGGCTTTCTATAAATCTGCTAAGGAGTCCCTGCTACAAAACCTTTAAAAGGAATCCGTAGTTTACGAAGTGTACCTATTTGAGAAATCTTCAAAAATTCTATGATGTACAATTTAAGGAGGATTTCTCTCTGTGGTTCAATTTTCCTAGCTATCACTTTTATTAATAAACCCACTCTCTAACTGCTGATAACCACTCCTCTATGAACTCCATTCTAAAAGCATTCACCAAGAAGGAAATTAAATCACAAAATTCTAATCACACCTAACAACAATTCAGTAGATAAATCCATCCTATATTTTCTTTTAAAGATTTTATTTATTTACTTATTTTTAGAGAGAGGGGAAGGGAGGGAGAAAGAGAGGCAGAGAAACATCTGTGTTTGGTTGCCTCTTGCACACCCCGCACCTGGGGACCTGGCCCGCATCCCAGGCATGTGTCCCAACTGGGAATCAAACCAACGACCCTTTTGGTTCACAGGCTGGTGTTCAATCCACTTAGCCACACCAGCCAGAGAGATCCATCCTATATTTTAAAAACAGGTACTACTGTTATACTCTTATCCCAAGATGATTTTTGAGGTCAAAGAAACAAAATTGCTTGAGGCTGCAGTTTTAAATAGAATCATGTAATAATTCTAAAATATCTGACAGGATGAAAAGCAGTGTATCAGAGAACCCAGTAATAAGACATTCAACAAAGTATCATGGTAGCCCAGGATACCTAACTGGTTAGGGAACTTGAACTGGGGGGGAAAAAATCCTTCAAAATAAATGACTTTTCTCTGATGGGTGTGCCATGTACAAGAGTCCTCCTTTATCCATTCTTTACCACCTTCTGCATTTTCAGTTACCCAGGGTCAACTGTGGTCCATAAATATTAAATGGAAAATTCTAGAAGGAAACAATTTTAAGTTTTAAATCATGCTGTTCTGAGTAATGTGATGAAATCTCGTGCTGTCCCACTCCATCTATACAGGATGTGAACCATCCCTTTGTCCAGGAGCATATCCATGCTGTATGGGGCTACCTGCCTGTTAGCTGTCTTGGTTATTTGACCGCAGCTGCTTGTGTTAAAGTAACCCTTATTTTACTTAATAAGGGCCCCAAAACACAAGAGTAGTGATGCTGGCAATCTGTATATGCAAAAGTGAAAAGGTATGTTATGAACAGAGTATAGAGGTTTTTTGGTAGTGTCTACAGTGTCAGGCATCCACTGGGGGTTTTGGAATATATCCCTGCAGATAATGGGGGACTACTGTGTATATTTAGCTATAGTTTTGCAATAGCATATACCCCCCCCTTTCTATAGCTTGGGGTTTAATTTAATTAAATACATTAATAGGGAGGCTGATTTTCATCCAAACAATCACTTATGAACTTACTTCTACCTGCCCACCCTGAACTTCCACTACTATCCCCACACTCTCATACTTCATATAACAGAAATTTCAAAATACTTGTAACTCCTCCACATAGACCATGCTGTTTAACTCTACCAAGCCTTTCAAAAACATCCTGTACTACGAACTTGATACACACCTACTATGTGCTACTTATCTAAATAGCCCCTATTTAGCCTTCAAATCCCTGGATAAGCATCACCTCTATATAATTCCTTTGTTGACACTCTGAGTAATTTATTACTTTCCTCTATACTACTTCTGTTGATAGTACATAAAACTGTTACACCATATATCAATCTGTAGTATATTTCTTTTCTTGTCCTTCTTAAATTCATTAAGACAGACCTTATACTTAGTTTTTGTTCCTAAAACTCTATACAGTGCCAATACACTGAAATGAAGTGAACTTAAAGGGTTGTGGGTTTGATTCCTGGTCAGACACATGCCTAGGTTGCAGGTTCAGTCCCTGGTTGGGCATGTACTAGAGGCAACCCAAAGATGTTTCTCTCCCCCTCTCTTTCCCTCCCTTCCCCTCTCTCTAAAATCATTAAGCATGTCCTTGGTGGGAGAGGGGGCATGAGAACACAGACTTTATAGTTGAAGAATCTACATTTGAAAGTGGCTCCTGTCGTTACTAGTTATATAACACTGAGCAAATTCTGTAATCACACCAGACTTCGATTTTCTCGATGATAAAACTTACAAAATAATATTATCATCTTGTAACACTGATGATTAAATGAGAAAAATGCATAAAATACACAGAAAGAGTATTTTATAAATCACAAGATTTTAAAAGAAAAATACTTTTATTCATGATTGAAGACATTATATAACAATCTCTACAGTTAATCAAAAGAATATATCTAAGAATTTGATAAAAATCATATAGAACATATTATATATTTTTAAATTACTTTGTTTTAAAATGTATTAATACAATGGTACTAATTTATTATGCTTGCTTAAAATCTTTTACTGATGAAGTATACAATCAAAACACAGAAGACAATCAATGTATGCTCAACTGTTACTATTTATTCTTTTACACCTCAGGATGCATGCACCCACTATAGTTGGAAGCGTCTACTTTATTCATCTTTTCCACCTAGCATAACAATTTCAATAAACAGTCCATGAACAAAGTGTAGAAAATAGTAACGGGGAGTAAGACTGGAATGGCAGAGTAAGGAACTTAGGACATATCATTAGCAAAACAAAAATTTAACTGAATGATTTAACTGTTAGAAAGTAATGAAATTGTTCTCAGAGCATACAGCAAATGAAGCAACAAATCTCAGGAAGAAGAACAAGAGTTTGGCATTTTAGCAAAGACCGACTCCATTACCCTACCATCCTACTCCATGTTTGAGAACTCATACCCACCACTTTCCACCAGACAGATATGGCCAAGAAGAGGAGTATAGCTCCCTTTTCCCTCAGCTCCCAGTCTGGGGCTCTGATATCACCTTAAAAGGGACAGGCTGTGTCCCATGTTGCAAAAGATGTATTCTAGTAGAGCACAGGCAAGAAGATTGTCTTCCTTTCTTTCCCTACCCAGTCCCCACAGTTCAGTCAGAGAAGCTCCGCTCCAGGTATAGCAGGCTCGGGCCTTGTGAGCCTCATCCTCAACTTGCTCATAGGGGAGAACTCCCATGATGGCAGAAGTGTGACGACCAGGGGCTGCCACTGCCTCTCCTCCAGTGCCCACTCATAAAGTGGGGGTGTTACTCTTGGGAAAGTCAGTCCTCATTCTCAGTTCTAGTGCAGGGAAACAGGAATACTGTCCAGAGGGAAAAGCAGGCTATGTGCTCTGCCAAAAGAGACTGATCCACAGTAGGAAGAACTCCATGCCTTTGGACATTATCTAAAACCAATGGAGAACTTTGTGGAGAGCAATTAAAAGAAGGCAGGTAGGTCCATGACACAAGCAAAAAAGGCAAGGCACCAGAAGTATAATATAGAGAACCAAGGAAACAGACAGCCAAAAAGAGCCTACTTGGAATCAAGGTCAACTTTGGAGGTCAGTGAGGATGTGCACACGTGTTGGCTAGGCTGAGCAGAATGTGACACAAACTTATATCATTCCTGGGCCATCAACACACAGCAGAAGCATCCCTGGCACAAATGGCTTACATGCAACTTCTGAACAAACGGAGACTGCACCATAAGCTACTCTAACCCATGAGTCCATGAGTAGCTCCCAGGAAGTAAAATCACATTCATCCCTGACAGTCAGAAGCACTGTGAATGCCCAAAGCTGCATCCTCACAGAAGCAGTAAGACCAGGAATTCCAAACTACTAGAGTCCATGGTTCAACACGCAGCAAATAAATATGAACTCCTTAAACTATGATAGCAGCAGTTAAGCCACTCTCACACAACCACTGGTAAAGAATAAAAATATAAGTGGCTAAGGGGACTTTAAGCACAACCTCTGACCAATAATTGACATGATGAAGAAGATCTCAAATCAATAACCTTAACTTCTACGTACATTAATAAATTAGAGGGGGGAAAAGAGCAAAATAAACCCACTGCCAGCTGCAGGAGGAAATAATAAAGACTAGAACAGAATAAATAAATAAAAGATTAGGAAAGCAATTGGGATGGGTGGGTGGGAGGAGTCAATAAAACCAAAAGTCAGTTCACTGACCTTGTAAGAATAAAAAGAATATTAAGGGAAAAAGTATAAATAACTTTATGCTAATAAGATAACTTAGATGAAATGAACAAATTACCAACATGGACAAAAGAAGAAACAGAACACCTACATACACTATTATAAGTAAAGAAATTGAATTAGTAATTTAAAAACCTCCCACAACAAGTGCCCAGGTGTAAATGGCTTCATTGGAGGAATCTACCAAATTTTTAAAGAAGTATTAATACTAACTCTTCAGAAACCTTAAAAACACAGAAGAGGAAAAACATTTCCCAATTCATTCTATGATGCCAATAATAAAATCAGACAAAGTCATTGAGGGGTGGGGTTTGGAGGCGTGGAACACTACAAATCAATACCCCTTATGAATACAGAGGCAAAAATCCTGTAAAAAAATACAGTCCAGCAACATATAAAAATTATTCTATACCATGACCAAAAGGGATTAGTTCCAGAAATACAAAGTAGGTATAGCAGTATAGAGTTACCTCAAAAAATTACAAATGGAACTGCCTTATGACCCAACAATTCCAGTCTGGAAATTTATCCAGAGACATCTGAAACATGACTTCAAAAGAATATATACACTCCTATGTTCTTTGCAGCATTATTTAAAATAACCAAGATTTAGAAGTAGCCCAAGTGTCCATCAGTAGATGAGTGGATAAAAAGGCTGTGGTACATTTATGTAATGGAATACTATTAGGCCATAAAAAAGAAGGAAATCTTACCCTTTGTGACAGCAGAGATGGGCCTGGAGAGCATTATGCTAAGTGAAATAAGCCAGTCAAATGAAGACAAATACCATATGATTTCACTCAAATGTGGAATCCAAGGAACAAAAGGTACTAACAAGCGAAACAGTGACAGACCCATAAACAGAGAACAGGCTGACAGCTGTGGGAAGGTGGTGCTGGTAGGGGACTGGGTGAAGGGATTGAGAAAGAAAAAAAAAAAAGAAGAAGAAAGAAAATAACTCATCAACATGACAGTGTGGTGATTTCTGGGAGGAGTGATGGAGGAAGATGGAGGAGGGGTAAAGGGGGGATAAAGGGTGATGGACAGAGACTTGACTTCGGGTGGTGAACACACAACACAGTGTACAGATGATGTGTGGTAGAATTGTGCACCTGAAACCTGTATAATTTTTTTACCCAGTGTCATCCCAGTAAATTCAATAAAAAGAGTAAAAAATTAATATAAAATGCCTTATTAATATAATAAACAACAAAACCCACATGATCATTTCAATAGATGGGAAAAACACATTTGACAAAAATCAACAACCTTTCATGATGAAAATAGTCAACAAACCAGAAATACAAGGGAACTTCTCTTCAATGGATAGATGACATTGATAATAGATGATATCCACAGCTAACATAATACTTAAAAATAAAAAAAACTACTTTTTTCCTCCTAAAATAAGAACAAACAAAGATGTCAGCTTTATCTCTTCTCAGTGTTGTACTGAAGGTTCTAGTCAGGGCAGTGGCAAGAAAAAAAATAAAACTCACCCAAGATATTATATTTTGATAAAAGGAAAAATTCATCAAGAAGACATAACTATTATATACATATACATACCAAACAACAGAGTCTCAAATATATGGAGAAAATGATAGGATTGAAGGAAGAAATATTATAATAATAGTTGGAGACTTTAATACACCATTTTCAATAATAAACAGAGTATCTAGGTAGAAGTCAATAAAGAAACAGAGGGCCTGAATGACATTATAAGCCAGTTAGACCTAATAGAAAAATACACATTCTTCTCAAATGGACATGGGATATTATCCAGGATAGTCCATATTTAGGCCACAAAACAAATTTCAATAAATTTAAAAAGACAAATCATATGAAGCATCTTCTCCAACTACAACAGAATGAAACTAGAAATCAGTAACAAAAAGAAAACCAAAAAATAACCATAAGTGTTTGGATATTAAACAATACACTCTAAACAATCAATAGGCCAAAGAGGAAATTAGACAACACACTCTCAAACAAACAAAATATTAGGAAATATTAAGAGATAAATGAAAACAAACATGCAACACACCAAAATTTATGGGAGGCAGTGGAGACAGCTCTCAGAGGGAAACCCACTGCTGTAAACGCCTACATTAATAAGAAGGGTCTCAAGTCAATCTCCTAACTTTACATCCTGAAGAACTAGAAAAAGAGGAAACTAAACCTAAAGTTAGCAGAGGAAGGAAATAATAAAGATTAGACCAGAGATAAATAAAATGAAGAACAGAAAAAACAATAGATTTTAGAAAATCAAGTTGGTTCTTTGAAAAAAATCACCAAATTCACACACTTTTTGCTAGACTAGCAAAGAAAAAATAGTAAGACATAAATAACTAAAATCAAAATGAAAGTGAGAATACTACTCACATTATAGAAATAAAAGAATAACAGAATACTATAAACAGCTGTGTGCCAACAAATTAGATAACCTAAAAGTAACAGAAACATTTCTAGGAACACACCAATTACTATACTGACTTAAGATGACATACAAAATCTCAACAACCCATGTAACAAGGAGAGATTGAATCAGTAATCAAAAACTTCCCAGAAAGTAAAAGCCAAGACCAGATGGTTTCAATGGTAAATTCTAACATTTAAAGAAGAATTAACAATAATCCTCTTCGAGCTCTTCAAAAGGCGGGGGGGGGGGGGGGGGAGGGAAGCGGGGAAATAAAGTATTTAGATTAATGTCTGGCATATAGTAAGCACCATGAATGTTTTGGCTATTATTATTACTGCTACTACATTATTATACAGCAAAAGGCTATTTACTCTCTTCTTAAAGGTCTCCAAAGAACTGTGCAATCAATCTCATGTTGTTCAGCAATCATTATTAAGATATTTTTAAATGTTACATTTCTAATGCATTGCTTCTGAAGAACTTTACATTCTAAGCTAAATATCTTAGGTAACTTACATAACTGTGATTGCCTCAGTTTCTTCTATAAAATGGGGATAGTAACAGTACCTATTCTTCACTGGGTTGCTGTGAGATTTAAGTGAGTTACGAAGTACATATAAAAGGCTCGGAGTCATGTGTGACACATTGCAAGTGCAATATGTATTTGTTATTATTAAACAATAATTTGTAAAAAAATATGTAGTAAATTAATGGTTATTAAGTGTTAATTATATGCCAGGTACTATGATAAGCACTTAATAACCATTATTACATTTTTGCCTTACAAAATCCCTCTGTACAGATCTGAAGGGTTTATAAAAGGATTATAAAGGTAAGTATCTTGCCCAGTCATGCTGCTATCAAGTGGCAGAACTAAGATGCAAACCCAAATATTTCTGGCTACAAAGCCAGTGCTCTTTACTTTTCAGAATAGATTTACTCCTATCCTTTCCTCTCCAGGACTAGTGGCCAAGAAACATAGTCAAGCACTGCATTCTTATCCCTGATTCCAGAACAGTGATACAACCTTCCCCTTCTGCACACAGCCCTCCACACAGTTACCATCAATAAAGCAAAGCTGGTATGAGGAATAAAATCAATCTGTCATCCTTGCTATTTAAACTGTCTCATATAAGTAGAGGGAGAGTTTTATTTAGGGAAGGCTACCTCTTTATTATTCAAGTAATCAATCTATAATAAACCACAGGTAAAATATTACTGTGTATAAGATTACTTATAGAAAATTTTCTAAAGAAGACAATCAATTGATTTAGATAAAATTTAAGGCTCCTGGAAAGGCACAATGTGGTTTACAATTATGTACATACTTCAGAGGACTGGGGTTCTACAGAGGTGAGCAACTCAAGGAAGGCAAAATGAGTTGGTCCCACACCCGAGTTTCAACCAGGGCAACTTTGCTTTTTATATTTCTATCTACAAAACAGGGGTTCGTCATGAAATTTCATTAAGGGGGAAAGGAGTTTCTACTGCCAAAAGAAAAAAAAAAAACAAATCTATTCTACTTGATACTTAGAAGTCACAAAAGTATTATGAGCCCAGTCTTTCAAAACATTCAAAAATCCCATTTTTCTCTGTTCAATGAGAAAGAGTGCTACTACTCTACTAAACCAGAGTTAATAAAACCTATTGGGTAACTTAGACTATACTAATTGACTACATGATCCTCTGGTTACTACAGCAATCATCGATGACCCCAACCAGCAGACCATGACAAAGACTAATTAGGTCACATCTCTAGTCTCTGTCCTGACTTCACTCCTCCCTCTTCTAGTTATATTGGCCATTCCTTCCCCTAAGTATAAGCTAAAAGTTGGTTACTTATAATCCCTAAAGAAAAGCCTTTAAAATGGCAGGGTGAAGCACAATAAAGAGAAGGTCACCAATATACATAACCATTCAAACTGTGGTCAGTGGAAATATTTGACAAATATTATAGCAATCCTACTTTAACTTTACTCAAAGCTAAAAAGTACTTATAGGCAAAAAAGATGATGAGGCCCTGGATAGCTTAGCTTATATAACCAGTAAGTACAAATATTACGAGTCAACAAGGGAAAGATTTTAGGCTATTGAATATTTAATACATTTATAAAAAATTGCTCCTACAAATATGTAGAACATGTACACGTGGAATAAAATGTATAAAACTGAAGTTAAAAGTCAGGATAGTAATTGCAAACATTTCTTCTTTAAAGTTTTCAAAAAGCAGGGTGGGTCATAGAGGCTGAGAGAAGAGATGCCAAGAAAGATAATGAGAAGACTCAGAACAGATGAGAACCCAAAGATTGAGAAAGAATTAGATGTTCAAAGAAAGAGAGTAAGATGGGTAAAAACACAATGAAAGAGAGGTATAGAAACCCAGAGAAAGAGGTTGAGAGATGCATACAGGAAAAAGCCAATAGAGAGAGGGAGACTGACAGAGAGACAGCCAGGCAGCCATACACCAGAGTTAGTTAACAGGGGGGGAAATATCTGAGGGGTGACATAGACCAAGAGAGAGGGAGAGAAATCCAGAGACAGAAAGATAGAGACCGTGAGCCAAGAATGAAAGGGACAGAAACCCACAAAGTAGGCAGGGACAGAAGAGAAAAGACAGAAAAGGCTTAGAAAAAGAGGTAGGAAATGACAGAGAATGAGTCAGATGATGATGATAGGATTACAAAATATTCCCATATACATTTGAACTCATCCATGGAACCTAACCAAGTCTATCATGACTATAATCCTGAAACACTGAATTCTTTTTTCTCATCCTCACAATGCCTTTAGCTCAATTCTTTAATTGCCTCCTCAAGCCTCCTTACCATTGATCTTACCATGTTCTTACCATTGATCTTCTGCCCAGAGCTTCTCCTGAGCTCTCTGAAATGCCATTTTAAATCCCAGTTTTTTCACAGAGGGTTCTTTTTACTGCCTTGCTATTGACAAAACCTGGATCTCAACCAAAGGCACTGGCTTCTTTTGAGGCTCTCTTAACATATTCTGGGACCAGAAGGCAAATACTGGCAAACTGCTGGCTCTTTGCTGTCCTGGCTTCAAACAACATGCCCTCTCCCTCCTTTCCTAACCCCTAAGAGCCCTACCACATGGCTACATACCCCATCTACCAGAACTTGTTATGTCATTCCTCCATTTAGTGACCCCTCCACCTATGAAGTCATACACATACCTATCTACTGGATATCTGTTTTCATGTCTCAGAGGTATCCTAAATTATTTATTATTTCCTCTCCCAAAACTCTTCTAATATATGCATAGGTAATACATAATGTTTCTGTTAGTAAAATGCCTACCTCATATAGGGCTTTCACATTCAGAGAGAAATCACCTGTAAGGATTTATAAGAATTTCATAAGACACTACATCCCTATTCTAAAGAAAAGTTTTTAGTTCACTCTCAGTAACCTACTCTTGAGAGTTAGAACTAATAAAAACAAACCTGATCTCTCAACCCTAGTAAAGAACCCATCTCATATGGGATGTATTAGTTTAATACCTGGTCTCTTGAGTGATACATTGGTCCTGCCAGAATAATTCAGAAGAAAAGAAGTGGAGATCATGAGTAGGCCAAGAAGAAATTATCCTTTTGGTGGCTAGAATATTATGGGAGGTCCTAAACCTGTGTATTTCTGCACATCCTCAGAAAACCTTCCTTCTTCTTCTTCTTCTTTTTTTTGACAAGGAAGATTCATTTTTAGCAATAACCACTACTTGTTTTTCTATTTTTTAAATTGAACTATCCAAAATTAAGAAGTGTCTTTTTTCACTTTGCAAAATTTACAATGCTAAAGTCCTGAGATAAATAAAATATTAGAAAGTATATATATTTTTTATAATAGACAGTTTCTCTGTTCTCTGGTTAATCTCCCTTAATGACTTCTCAATTACTCTTTACCTGAAAGACTATTTAAGATAAATACGCAGCCTGTGGTGCACAGCAGCGGGGAGGAAAATTATCCTCTGGAATACACAGAAAACAGTTGGTCCATTTTTACTCCCAAGGCAGGATTAAGTAACAACGAGGGCAGACTGTGATGGAGGCTTCCACCAAACCAAAACCGCACAGGTGGCCTTTAGGTACCATCACAAACAGAACTTTATATTCAAAAGTTTTGATATTCTTCCCTTTCTCTTTATCCTCATTAAGAGTTAAATGAGTTAATATTTGTAAAGCACTAAAACAGTACCTGGCATATAGGGAAAGCAATATAAATTAAGTAATCAAGAGAAAATGTTTAGGGGCTTTGTAAGGAGACCCTTGTAAATGAATCTGCATTTAATCCAGTAGTACATGGAACAAGTAATTCTGAACTTTACTTTCCTCCCTGAGATATTGTAATGTCCAGCAAAAAGTCATGAGGATGTAAAATTCCACTATAAGAGTGCTATGAACACAACAGATGCTCCTTAATTTTATTTGGTAAGGGACAGAAACATTAAGGACATAACAGACAGTTTGCTTGGTTAAAAAAATATGGCATGAATCAAGTGATTGGCTTTAGAAACAAAGGAGCTCAAATACTTATGAGGATTTATAGTCCCTAATACAAACAGAAGAATCATTTAAAATTAAAGGCAGGGGTGCACATGAAAAACGAGTCACTAAAGAACCAATTTGGAAAAGGAAACAAAATATAACCAGAGACATTGAAGTTAAGAACAATCTAACAATGGGCAGGGGGGAGTGGGGAGGGGACAGTGAGGAGATTACAGGAACTACTATAAAGGACACATGGACAAAATCAAGGGGGAGGGTGGAGGTGGGAGAGAGAGGGGGGTTCAGCTGGGGTGGGGTGGAGGGATGGGGAGAAAAGGCACACAACTGTAATTGAATAACAATACAAAATTAAAATTAAAAAAAAAGAACCAATTTGGTTGTTAAAATATTAGCTATCTCGTACATACACACACACACCAATTATCTATCTGCAGGCATGTATGTCACAGTGCTGGCTTATATATAGGTGCCTTCCCATATTTCAGGTTCTGTCATATAAAAAGAATTTCTTAAAAATAATCTAAATAAAATTTAATGGAAAATAATTAAAAGTGATTACATTGGGACATAGATATGTGAAGTAAAAAGAACACTAGGCTAGAAATCAAGAGGTATTATGGATCTAAGGACTTTAGGTAATATACACATGACATCTGGGGCCCAAAATATCAAAAGAACTTGTCCAAAGTCATATTTATTTAGCCAAACAGATTAAATGGTTTGTTATTTGTCCTGCCCCTTCATCCCAAACTAGTGAAGGAAAAAATGCAAAAAACAACTGAATCTGGGAAGAAGGGACAGTGAACGCACAGAAAAAAGTGACCACAGTAAAACAGAAGAAACTAATTTTCTATGCTGCCAATTCAAACATCAGTTATTACATTTTCTAAAAAAAAAGTCCAAGGGGAAGGGGGAGTAGAAGAGGGGATTCACAGCACAAAGTGTTCCTTAATTATCCTTTGCTTTTCCAGAATTAAATGTGACCATAAATAGTGACCACTTATAACAAGGTGTGAAATATTATGTATTTTCAAAATTTTCCCCAGCGGGGGATAGGTTAAACTTGCCTCCTAATGTTGAAGTCTCATTCTGGTCCTACCAAAGTCTTCCTCATCTCCCTTCCCCTCCAATATTTCAACTTAACAAAATGACATCATTTTCCTCCCTCCAATAAATAGGCGAACTAACATGGGGCTCCTGAAGCACATACAGAACATAAAGGTTTAAAATATATATTTAAATTTGCTTTAGAACCACAAAAGTTTAAAAAAGGAAGAAAATTCTTTAAAAATCATTCCTGTCTTTTAACATCTTCCTGATACAACTAATAATGATCAATGATCATACCTTGAGCTCAGTATCAATAGGGTCTGTGTTCTGAAATTCTTTCATTCATTCAATTAGCAAAACTGTTTCACTTGGGAAAGGGGAAATATTTCTAGAAGAACAACACGTCTATCACAATATTCAGTATATACTTTTTGCAAGACCTACCTTCTCACCACTTGAGTAGAAGAAATAACGCAATCGGACTATGTTACAGTGATCTAGCTTTCTCATGATTTGGAGCTCTCGGTTCTGAAAAGGAAAAATAGAAAAATATATTTTAAAGGATAACTGCTATTCATCATACGGACTAATGCTTCTGAAGTAACATTAAACATTACAAATAGCAGGCAACAGTATTTCACAAAAAAGTATGGTCTACAGATCACTGCTAACCTGTAAAATATTTGTTACCACTCCATGAACTATTTCCTACTGCTCTGCAAATCAAATTAAAATAAGTATTTAGAATTTTCTACAGCAATTTGACAGAATACTTTTATATTGATGAATCTTATAATAAAAAGAATCTTAGAAAAAGGGCCTGCATTTTGTATTTCTTAATTCATCTGTATTGTATTTACAAAAATATCAGTCCTCAATGAATTGGAAATTTTTTAAACTGGTACTTTTATCACAAAAAACTTGAGAAGCACTGGTCTACAGTATGTAAGAGATAACCTAAAATGAGCTATTACTGCTGTAATTTTTACAATTATAATCAAAATAAAACATCACATCAAACAAATAAATTTGGGTGCAAAGAAAATTCTTACAAGCCCTACTTTTCCCAAGATGCACTGAAAAATCTGAGAATTACCCTATTAGAAGGGCTTAGTTGCTAAATTTTAGAAAGCTAAGATATGATATACTAGAAACTGTACAGTCCTGATAAATTTATAAACCATACAAATAATTTTCCCTTTGGGAAGTTTCAAAGTTATGCTCATTCTTCATTGAAAGAAAACATTAAATATGATGACCTCTTAAAACCATAAATTTTGCAGTAATAAATTTGAAGAGTATATATTAACAAAGAAGATAAATTCTAACAACATACTTGGGCTGTCAGAAATCAGTTAATAAAGGCTACATTAAATAACAGAGAAAACACCAAAGTACCAGCTATATAAACAGAATATATAAAATTTCAGTTAAAATAATGATTTAGAAGAGCTACAAAACCATAAAGTATATGCCCAGGAATCTAGAAGGCAAATCCTGTTATGATAACAGGGAAAAAAAAAGCCAAAAAAAAAAAAAAAAAAAAAGGAGTGGAGGATGAATAGGAGACAAGCTGAATAAGCAGAACTGTCCTAAAGCACAGTGGGCTCCAGTTCTTAGAAGATGGTAGCAGAAAAAAGCAAATGTTTCTCCTCCAGTAGCTTCCAATAGGTTCTATTCTATTACTGTTTTCTTTTTTTTTTTATAATTTTAATTTTTTATTGTTATTCAATTACAGTTGTGTGCCTTTTCTCCCCATCCCTCCACCCCACCCCAGCCAAACCTCCTCCGTCCCCCACCTCCTGGAAATAGGACACTTAAGGGGATTCTCATTCTGTCCCTTTAAACTGACCATGAGAACTAGGTTTATATATACAGTGATATTTAAAAATCTTTTATAAGGCCATGGGGTCAGACAGCTCAGCTGATTGGAGCATCATCCTGTGTACCACGCAGATTCAGTTCCTGGTCAGGGCACATACCTAGGCCGCAGGTCCAATCCCCTATTGGGAGGGTATGGGAGGTAATTGATCAATACTTCTCTCTTTCACATCCATGCTTTTCTGTCTATCTGCCTGTTTCTCTCTCCACCCCCCTTGCCTCCTCCCTCTTCCTCTCTCTCTAAAAACAAAACAACAACAAAAAAACCCAATCAACATATCCTCCAACAACAACAACAAAAAAACCAGTCAATATATCCTCGGGTGAGGATTAAAAAAATAATAAAATTCTTTTATAGCACATCATTCATTCCATTACTTGCTATAAAATGTTTATACAGCTAAAATGTCTATATAGTATATATACAATGTTTATAGCTAAAGCAATAAACAAACTTAGTGTAATGTAATTGCTTTAAACAAAGATAATGACTAAAATTAGACTAAGTTTTGACTGTTGCAGAGGACACAAAACTTTACTAATTTCAAAACTGTGTCTATTTCCATTCCAAATTGAAGCTATTCAGAAATGTGTTACCAGAGGAGGTTCCAGGCTGGTATTTAAATAAACAAAAGGGCAGGCCTCCATGTGGGACGGGGACAATGCAAGATCATGTGGGAAGAAAAGGAGTGAAAGACTCTTCCTGGTGGGCCATGAGGAGGGGCCACGTGGTTTTGGATTAAGGACTGGAGATCAGTGCAACACAGCTGAGAGTGCTGGGGACCACCGGAAACCTGCCCAGCCTTCTCCCACCCAGCCTAGCATGGAGTACTGAGAGGAATCAGAAGTGAGCTGCAGACTTCGGTTTTTTTCTTCTGGAGGGCAATACTTCTGATTGGCATTTCTGAGACTGGCCTGACTAGGCAAAGAGGGGAAGGAAGGGCAGGAGTGTGTGTTTGTGAGTATATTTTCATTTCTAAAGGGAATGAGATTTAATGGTAGAATTCTGCCATTATTCTAAACCTGTATAACTCTTCATTAAAATAGTTCCTTTCCTTTTTACCAAACTCTGGCATTGGGAGCCACAGGTCCTAACACAGAAGCAGGTAAAAAACAATAATACAAAAAGACCCCAGGGGGTGGGGTGGGTTGTTTCTGTAACATTAAGACTGACTTTCTTTTTTTAAGAGAAGGAAAGGGAGGGAAAGTATAGGGAACTGTTCCACGTGTGGGAAATGTAGCCCAGCTCCCACTTGGAAAAGCCAGTGGGATCGAGGTCCAGCACACAGGAGCCACGCCCACAGACAAGTTCTCCTGTGGGGAATCAGGCCTGCATTGTACCTAGGCTGCTATGAGATTTGCTTTTGCTAAAACTCCCTCACCCTGGATTGAGCCAGCAAATGTTTACTGAGTATCTTTAACTTCCTAAAGTCATGCTAAACTTCCCAAGTATGGAGTGTAACCAGTTAGACCACTTTCCCCCTTGATCTGTAACATCCTTCTCTTTGAAGTAATTAGTAGCATTCTTTCCTCTGTTGTCTGTAAAAGGTAATCACCTACAGTGAACCTGTGCATAGTAAATGAGGACCATCCTGATGTAATGTGCCAGAAAAGCAATAAAAGCCTGTCCAGGCAGGGGTCGGGTCTCTCAGGCTCTCCCTGGCCCTCTCACCCTCTCTCTCACTTAGAGAGTGGCCATGCCGTCCCTTTTTCTCCACAGGATTCCAGTAGTCCGTGTGAATCTGTCCATTGCTGCCATAACACACGGCTCCTGCTGGCCGGGATCCACATCAGGAGAGCAACATCAATGTGTGGTTGCCTCTTGAGTGCCCCCCCACTGGGGACCTGGCCCCCAACCCAGGCATGTATCTTGACCGGGAATCGAACCAGTGACCCTTTGGTTCGCTGGACAGCACTCAGTCCATTGAGCCACACCAGCCAGGGCAAGACTGTCTTTGAAAAAAAAACAATGAAAAACAGCCAACTATGTTAAAATAAGCTATGTACTTTTCCAGGCTCATTAACCAAGGTAACAGAGAACTATTAGATTCCTAAATCACAGAATTTGTGTAAAAAGAATACATAAGTGAAGCAAGTACATGGACCTTATTATTTATATACCTTTACTGATCTGAGGCAGGACAGTCAGGAAGGATATTCCAGAGTTGCTCCAGGGCTAAGATAAAGGACAAGGATACAGGATAGAGACCCTGGTCTTAGAAAGCAGGTTGTTCCCGCTTTCTGGAAAAGTGTGGAATCATGGTGAATCATGAATGCACCTGAGCAGAAGATGCTACATGACCCCTGCTTCATTATAATAGCATTATAATAAATTAACGTTGTGGGACCCCCTTCCCCAGGGGCCAATCAAGGAAAATCATGGGAGACCACATGCACAGTAGCTTTAAAGTAATATAACTACTTGTACATGCACAATAAAACCCTGTCAAAACTAGCTAGGAAATACCTGTCCTTTAAGAATAAAATCCCTCTAGCCCCTGAGGTCAATCTTTGCTCAGAGCTGACCTGCTCCCATGTTCTGTGGAGTGTACTATTGCTTAATATATCTGCTTTCTCTGCTATGAACTCTCTGTGTTCAGTTCAATTCTTTGTCCACGATCACCAAGAACCTGGTTACCTATGCCCACCTGTGACAGTTCTGTTCATATTCTATTCCTTTAAAAAGGAGGCTTAAATTTTATCATTTTATAATTCCCTAAAAGACCCAAAATATATTTCATAGAGCAATAGTTCTAAGTATTAATCAGGTCAAAATCAGGCAAACAAAGTTCATGGCTAAAATGTACTTAATACAAGTATCCCAAGCCTAGCCATTTTTACTGAGTCACTCTTTGTTAGTTCACTAAGGACATATTACTTCTATAAAAACACTGTTGTTCTACAAATGTAGTGCATCTTTATGTGCCAGGCATAATTTATAATATTAAAGATACGGCAGTGAACAAGAATAACAAAGTTCCTACCCTCATTAAACTTACAGTCTATGGAGGACAGAGAGAAATAAGCGGATAGAGCATAACAGAAGAAGGAAGTCAGAGCAGACCTCACAAACCTGAATATGACGATGAGAACCATGTGAAGATATGGGGAAGAGCACTGCAGTGCAATTATAGGAAACTCCAAATGTAAATGCCTAGAGGTGGGCTTTGAATATTCAAGAAATAGCTTGAGGGGGCATGGAACAAGCTAAGTAAAGGGAAAGAGGTAGGAGATAAGTTCAGAGAAGTAGGCAGGGGGGTATGTCATACAAATTCGTAAATCATGTTAAACTAAATTTTACACTAAATGTAAAGGAAAATGACATAATGTGTCTATCTTTTTTAAAATTCTTCTAAAAGTCAAGGAGAATAAATTTGAGGAAGAGAGTAGATCAAGAGTTCTATGTTCTTTCTACTTATTAAGTTTGAAATCCTTACTAGACACCCAAGAGAAAATACTGTGACTCAGTGTAGAAGTTGGTACTGGAAATATGTATCTGGAAGGTCATCTGCATGTTGAAGACTTATAGCAATGGAACCCAATGTTATACC
Organism: Desmodus rotundus; assembly: GCF_022682495.2. Lineage (NCBI taxonomy): Eukaryota > Metazoa > Chordata > Mammalia > Chiroptera > Phyllostomidae > Desmodus > Desmodus rotundus. Next base: position 97,414,180 of record NC_071388.1, read on the forward strand.
TATCACATAGGAAAGAAGTTTAGACCCCCCAAAATTCATAGGTGTTATCACATGGAGCAGTCAATGAAGTAAAATGAAAAACAGGAGAAAATACTACCTTAGAAGACACGTAAAAAGAGTTTTCAGATAAAGGGAGTAACCATTTATGTCAAAAGTGGCTAAAAGGTTAAGATGAAAGCAGAAAACTGGTATTTGGATATGGCAAATGTAGGATGCTAGTGACTCTTACAAGAATTATTTCAGTAGAATGGTTGTGACAAAAGCCTGATTACGGTGAATTAAAATGGGGCTGGGAGACAGGAGGGAAGGACTAAGAAGTTAGTTAAAAAAGAGGCAAGATTCCCAGCTATAGTGGAATGAAGAGATCTCCCCCTAAACAACTATAAAAAGTACTACACTGTAGAAAATAATCATTTCAGAGCTCTGGAAATCATTCAAATGCAACAAGTCGAGAAGCATTTATTCATGAAAAGCTGTTAGATACTAGAGTTGGGACAGTGGGGGCAGTGGCCTTTTTGCCAGGGAATGCTATTATTCCCCACTATCACCAGCCAGCTCAAGCAGTCGCATAGTTTTACCAAGGCAGGGTTGATCTTGAAAACCAGGAATTCTGCTTCCACAGGGGGCTTACCATCACTTAGAACAGAGAGCAAAAACCCACATCCAGTGGCACTGGCAGAAAAATAGCAAATTTGACAGGAAACAAAGTAAAACAGCCCACAACTCTGCTACCCTGCGACTGCAGTCCCAAGCTGGGGAAAATGACAGACTGGCAGAACACTAAGAAATATAACAGAGAGATCCTGGAAATAAGAGAGGCACAGAGAGGCTAAATAAGCTCTCCACATATCCCTGGTTGAGAGTCTGTACGCACACGCAGGGGAGACCTAAGAGGGCCTCTAAGAAAGCTGAGGCAAACTTAAAAACTACCCAAATTTTGAATGTACTCTGCAACATATGTAGAGAATGATCAAAAAATGGTGGAAGCTTTATAAAATCAATATGCCCAGCTGATCACTAAGCTATGCAGAAAAGAATAAACCCCTAAAATCAGGCTAAAAAAATGAAAATTAGAATAAAAAATTTAACACAGAATTCAGGGTCTTTGAACTGTGGATGAGTAAGATTCTATAGATTGGCTATAGGTAAGTCACAAAAAATAAAGAAAAACCCCAAAACAATAACCTTCAGGAGGATTAAAACAATCAAATCTAGAGTCACTATAATATTTTACTTAAAATGTCCAATTGTCGAAAAACATTTTGAGACATGCAAATTGATAGTTTGGTTTTTTTTAAGTACTCGATAGTAACTGACTCTGCGTAGACACAGCTGTTGGACTTGGCAGACAAAGAGTACAAAGCAGCTATTAGGTTCAAGAACTTAAAAGATGTAAAACTCCTGAAGAAAACAGGGAGGTAAGCTTCTTGACACTGGTCTTTGCAATGATGTTTTATATTTGACACCAAAAGCAAAAATCAAATTACAAAGGCTACATCAAATTAAAAAGGTTTTGCATATTAAAGAACACCAACAACAAAACAAAAAGGCAACCAAGTAAATGGGAGAAAATATTTGCAAATCATGTCTGATAAGGGACTAATATGCAAAATATGTAAAGAATTTATATAGCTAAATAGCAAAAAGAGAAAAACCTCCACAAACAAGCCAGTTAAAAAAGGGGCAAAGGATGTACATAGACATTTTTCCAAAGAATAGATACAAATGACCAACAGATACATGAAAAAGTGCTCAACGTCACTAACAATCAGGGAACTGCAACTCAAAACCACAATGAGATAACACATTACGGCTGTCAGAATGGCTGTCATCAAAAAAAAAAAAAAAACAAAAAAAAAACCCCAAGAGATAACATGTTGGCGAGGATGTAGAGAAGAGAGAATCTTGTGCAATGTTAGTGGGAATGTAAACTGAAGATTCCCCAAAATAATAAGACTAGAACTACCAGTTGATCTAGCAATGACACTTCTGGGTGTATATATAAAAAGAATGAAGTCACTTTCTTGAAGACATACTTGTACTCCCATGTTCATGCAGCATTATTCACAATAGCCAAAACATGGATACAACCTAAGTGTCCCATCGACAGATGTCTGGATAGAGAACCTGTGATGAGATGTGACGTGATGTGTAGTCATGTACTGTGCTGCTCAATGACAGGATACATTCTCAGAAATGTATTGTTAGGCAATTCTGTCATTGTGGGAACATTATACAGTTTACTTACATAAACCTAGATAACATAGCCTACTTACACTAATTGTATGTATTACAGTTTTATATGACTGTCAAAGCAGTTTGTTTACACCAGTATCACCATGAACACTTGAGCGACGGACTGTGCTACAGCGTCACTAGAAATTTTTCGGCTCCTTTATAATTTTATGGGATGGAACCACCATCGTATATATGGTCCCTCACTGACCAAATGCCATTATGCTGTGCATTATGATTGGGTGTGTGTGAATATTATTCGGCCATGAGAATTCAGGACATCCTGCCATTTGCAACAACATGGATGGACTGTGAAGTCATTACAATAAATGAAGTAAGTCAGAAAAGGACAAATACCGTATTGTATATCAACTCTCTGTGGAATCTAAAGAAGCTGAACTCCTACAAAGTAAAGTGTAGTTACCAGGGGCTGAGGGAGGGGGACAAGAGGAAATGTTGGTCAAAGAGTACATACTTCCAATTATATCATGAATAAGTTCTGACAATCTCATATATAGTATGGTGACTACAGTTAATAATGCTGTATTTTGTATTTGAAAGTTACTAAGAAAGTAGATCTTAAATATTCTCACCACAAATAAAAAGGGGTAATTATAAGATGTGACATTTTAGCTAATGCCATGATGGCAATTATTTTGCAATATACAAGTACATCAAATCAACATTGGGGTGGGGTGGAGGGATGGGGAGGAAAGGCATACAACTGTAATTGAGTAACAATAAAAATTAAAAAAAAAGAAAAAGAAAATGTAAAAGACTGTATATATTTTCTTTCTCTCAATTTCACCAAAATTAACTATATAAAGCAATTATGGTAACAGTATATTATTAGATTTATAATATAAATAGATCTTGTATATGATAATAATAGCAGGAAGGACAGAAGAAAAACGAAGCTATACTGGAGAAGAGGTGTTATATTTTGCTGGAATTAAGTGAGTATAACCTAAAGCAGGCTGTGATAAATTGAAATGCATACTGTAATTCCTAAAGCAGCTGCTAAGAAAATCAATTTTTTAGTATTAAAAACTGAGTGTGGCTCAGCTGACTGGGCGTGGCCCCACAAAGTAAAAGGTCACCAGTCTAATTCCCAGTCAGGGCACATGCCTGGGTTGTACAGGTTTGGTCCCTGGTCGGGTGCCTAGGAGAGGCAACAGATTGGTGCTTCTCTTTCCACATTAACGTTTCTCTCTCTTTCTCCTTCCCCTCCCCTCTCTTCTAAAAATAAATCAACACTGGAACTAAAATGGTACTAAAATTAAGATTTGTTCAACACACAAAAAAGGCAATAAATGAGAACAAAGGAACCAAAACAACTTGAGAAAGAGAGAGAGAGAAAACAACAAGCGACGTGGTACAGGGAATTCCAATCATTTCAGAGACTATACGAAATGTGATTAAGCATACATACAAAGGCAGAGATTTTTAGAATGAATAACAAGGGAAGCACCAACTATATTCTATCTACAGTTGGTATTCTTTAGATTCAAAGACACAAATAGCTTAAAAGTAAGAGGCTGAAAAAAGATAGGACACACAAACAGCAACCAATAGATCTGCAGAGGCAATGTTATTAGCAAGCAAAATTTCAAGGGAGATAAAGATACCCCATATTCTCCTACAGGATAAAGTCTAATTACTTCATAATATAACTCATCCTTATCAACTTAATCTTATCTTCTATTCATTATCAATGTGATCATAACTAAATCCCAAATCTCACTCTTTCTGAATATACTGTTTCAATCCCAACTCTAAGCCACTGATCACACTTACCATGCTCCCTCCCACCTACACATACTCGACCCTTCCTGTAACTTCCTGTTTAACTCCCATCTCTTTTACACCGCCATCCCCAGCTGTTCCAACTCACACTAATCTTTTCTGATCTCTATATTCCTATAGCACCCACAGATATTTTGGAGTTTACTATACAAGGGACTCCCCCCCAAACTGGAATTTATTTATTAAAAATTGTATATTTATTCTTACATGTTTAAACTTCAAGTCACCTTCAAAGTATTGTCCATTTAACGCAATATACCTATCGACACTTTTTTCCACTGCTCAAAAGAGTTTTTGAATTTGTAGATTTTGATGCCTTTCAGTGCTTCTGCCATTTTCACCTCTTCCATATTGGCAAAACATTTCCATTTGAGGACTTTTTCACAGGGGTAAAAAAAAAGTCTCAGGGCAAGATCAGAAGAATAGGGAGGGTGGGACATAGGGGTCATGCCATTTTTGGTCAGAAACTGCTGAACACTCAGAATAGTGTGGGCAGGTACATTCGTAAATTGCCCATCACCACATGGGAAAATGGGCTGAGTCTTCAAAAAAATTCACTGAAGCCAAGTGCAGCCTCTCACAACAGTACCAGATGGTACACTGATATAGATGGGTTCCTAGAACACTCATTTTTGTCATTGCTTCTACCTTAAAACTTGCTGTAAACCATTATTTTCCAATCTGAGTCCCAGCCAATCAACCCTGAGAAGAGAGTGGGGATGGAGACTAGAATAGAATAATAGAACTTTAAACATAGTGAAAGTAAGGATCTTTTCATTAAACTTGTTTTGTTTTTTCATATACTGGGCTGCAATGTAAAGTGTATTTCTTTTACCACAGGATCATGCTTATTTGAAATCTACTGTAGTAAACAACCTATCAATAAAAGTAATTTTTTTCCAATATAGAAAAGATAAAATACATGCAAACTACATTCTTATCATTCTGATCTAAAAAAACCAAAATGACTACTCAAGATGAAATAAATATCACACAGTACAAGAAAACCTGAGAGATACCCTTTAAAAATATATATTATTCTTTTGTTTTAACCAATAACCATTAAGATATATCCACCTCCATACCAGACATGGAGTCTTTTGTTCATTTTTACATCATTTGACACCTCACACTTTTAAAAAAGGGGGAAAAATTTATTCTAGAAGCTAAAAACATAGAGTCAAGGGATTGCCAGAAGGGTACTTTATGTACCCTAAGGTAAAGTTCAATAAAGGGAAAGTGAACTTTTAGGTGAAGTAAGTAAGCTTAATATGTGGGCATATGGATAGGCAGCACATGGCTGTGATACATTCTTCTTCACCAAATTCCATTCTACCAGGAGATCTTTCCCCCCACTATAAAAGCTCTATTTTCATTAAATCTAGCAAAACAGGATTCACTTCACAAGTTTGGCTTCAATAGTTTTCCCAAAATACATATTCTTCAAATAATGAGAATTATCAAAAATTCTAGCATCAATCCATAGTAATCACACTAGGACTGAAAGTGTTTAATCTAAATCTTTGATTCCACAGTACATTCAGAGGTCCGGCAAAACCCTACATTAGTTGGCTGGAATATCACTACTCTTTGTGTGCAAAAGACATTTTGAAGCCAATTATCTGTCAAAGCCAGACTCCAAGTGTACAAAAATTCATAGCCCTTAAAAGTTTCATATTCTAATGGGTAAGCAAATCCAACTATTACCAATACAACATGAAAAGTCTAGATCACTGAGAAAGTGCTATAGGTAAATGGGGGCAAGATATATATATTAAAAAAATGCATGTTACTTTGAAAAATTCTGGATAGGGATCAGGTAAAAATTCTTAAATACAGTGCTAAAAAGTTTGAATATTACAAGCCACTGATGTATGCTAAGCAGGAGACCTGTTTTGGGTATGAAAAGAGTTATCAAAGGAGGGAAGAAGAAACTGAAAATGAAAGGAAGAGAATGGCTCTGAGCAACAGAAAAACAGTTATTTGACCACTGCTATTGGTTTGGTAACTGAAAAGAGGGGAATGACAACTATCATGCCTCTGACTCATGTGACTATTGACATGGCAGTAGAGTTTACTGGCCTAGGAAGCTGTTTTGGAAACAGGAAGGAATGAGTTTAGTTTGGGATACATTCAGTTTGAAATAAATGAGGGATAAAGAAGTGAAAAGGTCCAGAAAGCAATCTGATATGTTAATCTTATCCTCCAGCAAGAGGTCTGGAAGGTTCTTAAAGCCACAGGAATAGGTTAAAATGTCTGTAAAATAAGAAAAGTGGCCACGTGCTCCAGCAGAAGAAAAATCCATAAAGGACTCTGAAAATAAACTGGAATGTCGGGGTTGGGAGGAATAATCACCCTATATAGCAATGGATTACAGTCCAACTAAAATCTCAGGCTGCTACAGAAAATATGCCTATATGCTATAACTTAGGGTTTTCCACACAAAGAGAGGACCAGTTGGTTACTCTTTGAAATGCTTTCTCCAATTGCTTTCTAGAACAATAAATTCTTTGGTTATCCTTCTTCCTCCCTGATCAAATTCATAGTTTTTTTTTTTTTTTGCTAGTTCTTCCTAATCTCACAATTTTATATTCCCAGTTCAGATCTCTCCTGTGTATACCAGAATCTTTTAGCCAACTGCCTAGCTAAATAATTCTTCTGCATCCAATATGCATCTCATCTCCTGAGCAAAATTCCTGATCTTCCTTAAACCTGCTTCACTCAAGCCATGTCTGTCTCAACTGCTGACAATTCTTCCAGTTGTACTGGCCAAAAATTTAAGTCTTGATTCTTCTATCTCTCTGACTTCACATTTGATCTGTCAAGAAATCTTGTCGGCTCCACCTTCAAAATACAGGGTCTGGCAGAAGTAACGCTTGCTTGAGTATGGTTGGTAGGGTAGTAATACGGGTGTAATAATTTATTGTTTTAATTTGAACATTTCACCTCAATGTCATATGGTGTGCTTGAGTGTGATATTGTTATGTTACAGAATTACATGCTTATGATCTTATAATAAAAGATTTTGTAATAAAAAGGGGCTTTATTTGTGCTGGACCTTGTATATCCAATATCGATTGCACTCTTGGGCATTTATCCCATAGAAATAGCAATTTATGTTCACACAAAAGCCTGTAGATGAATGCTCATAGCAACTTTAATTCAGATAGTTAGGTATCAGATGTCTTTCAATGGGTGAATGGATAAACTGTGGCACAGCAGTCCCTTGCCTTATCTGGGGTGGGGTGGGGGGGGATATGTTCCAACACTACCAGAGAATGCCTGAAACTGAGGATAACAACAAACCCTATATATACTATGTTTTTTCCTATACATACACACATACATACCTATGATAAGGTTTAATTTATAAATTAGGCATGGTAAGATATTAACATTAACTAATTATAAAATAGAACAATTATAACAACGTACTATAATAAAAGTTATGTGAATGTGGTATATGCCCCACTGCCCACCACTTTTTCTCTCTCTGACAACTGATCTGATAACCTAAACTAAGTGACTAATGGGCAAAAAGCATACACACTGTGGATATGCTGAACAAAGGAATGATTCACATCCAAGGCAGGACTGAGCAGGACGGCAAAAGATTGCACCACAACACTCATGGGTTAATTTAAAACTTATGAATTGTTTATTTCTGGAATTTTCCATTTAATATTTTCAAACCATGGTTGAATGCAGGTAACTGAAATCATGGAAAGCTAAGGACTCACAAATACAAACACATACACACAAAGGAGTATGTGTAAGTATATCTGGAAAATCTGAGTAAGACTGGTGAATCGCATTAATGTTGATATCCTCATTGATACTGTACTACAGTTTTGCAAGATGTCATAATTGAGGAAAATTGGGTAATGGGTACCCAATTTATTATTTCTTACGATTGCATATGTATCTATAATTATCTCAATATAGAAAAACTGTGTGCATGTGTCAGGATCTGATCATTTCTTACCACCTCCCAAATGCATGCAAGTCTTTTAGGGGTCTTTTGCCTAAATACTAAATAACTTCCTAAATGGTCTCTCAGCTTGCCCCTGCTCACCTTTTATTCTATGCCCAACAACAAAGTAGGTAGAGTGATCATACATTTTTCAGTGTAAGAGATCATGACGTTTCTTTGCTTAAAACCTCCACTGGCTCCCCACATTGAACGAAGTTAAAAAGGCTTCTATCAACTGCTCCACCCACCACCAACCCCCAATCTCCTTCCTCAGCTAACCTCTCTACTTGCTGCTCCCTCAATCCTTTACCATACTAACTACCCAGCTGTTCCTCTACTTCAGGCACCCCTGTCAGGGTCACTACATTTGCTATTCCCTCCATCTGGAATCATCTTCTAAATATCCGAATCTACTCCCCCTCATTTACTTCAGGTGTTTCCTCAAATGCCACATTGTCATTTGTCACACCTCAACAGTCACTTCCAGTATTCCCTCCTTTATTTTTTCTCTACAGAGCAACAAATTACCTAACATATTGTCTCAATTTTCCATTTGTCCACCTTTCCCCATTAAAATATAAGCTTAAAAATAACATAGATTTCACTATATTCCGTCCATTGTTTGTAACCCCAGAACAAGGCCCAGTGCATAGGAAGTACTCAATAATCAACTGCTGAATGAATATTTGGATTGATGACATATTACCCCTACTGACAAAAAAGATACATTACAATGATGCATTTCATTGTAAGAAGTATCACTACCAGTAAGAAAAATAAAGGAGGAACTACAGACCAGTTCCTAAATCATGAAGTCCCACCTTTCTCAACACTCATAAAACTATTTTCCCATTTGGGAGAATAAAGCCATTCATGATGTACTACTTTCACTCAAATCACTCTCCAACCAATCACTGAAGATTAAGAACTGGTCAAGGGCCCTATATTTACAGGACAATGATACAGACCTGGAAATACAACACTTCAGCCAGGCTCTAGCAGTCCACCAAAAAGTATGTACGTATACAAAAGCTTCCATCTCTTCTTCACTGTCAGTGCATTTAAACTGTGATAGGAAAACAAAAGTTTCCCTCTAATTCTTCCAAACCCAAGGTGACTTTGCTTAAAACAAAACAGAACAAATCTTTGCTTTCATTCAAAGTCTTAATGTGCTATTTAGTATCTCTGAATTCTGTCACTGACATATACTCTTAAGTATGTCAATGAAAGAACACAGGAAGATACAACAATTACCTTAATAAAGCTTTGCAAGACAAACTAATGTGAAAAAATTTACCAATCCAATGTCCTTATGACTAACTCCTGCCCTCTCCCCAGCCACAACCAACCAACTTTTCCTACAAAATATGAAAGCATCACTGAGAGTCAGATAGTGGTAATGGCCAGATAAAAATTTTCCTCAATAAGCCCTAAGTTCCACTTAATTATCTAGCCCACACAGTGACTATGAATACAACCATGCAGGGTCTCTAGGACTTTATGCAGCCACAGCTTTAAGTAAAACCTGGAGGAAGATATTTGAGTATACAAATCATGAACTCCCATATCTGATAAAAAAATACATCTGCTTAACATTTCATATTCCGAATGTTTGTCTTGTCATCCTATATGGATAGTTAACTTGAATGAACAGATTGTGTTGGATCCCTTCTTGTGACCTACATATCTAATTTAGTCCTTTGCACATAGTACACAAAGACTGAGTTGGCCAGTCTTAGTTTACAACTGATCCTGTACATTAAAAAATCAATGAAGGTTTTTTAAGTGGAAGGGTAAGGTAAAAGAGTTTATGCAAACAAATCTTGCTAGAGTATCCCAAGCTAAAGATGGCAATCTAATTTGAAGGGAGAAGGTCCCTGACAGTTGGATATTGCTTCAGTTTTAAAAGCTATTTTATGTAAGTTCTTTAACATGATTCTGAGAAAAAGACTTACAAGTATTAAATATTTCCTCCTACATCTTACCAACAGAGAACAAATTCAGAGAGATGAAATAATTTGTGCAATATAACAAAGGGCTCTAATTCAATACTTTCTGAGCATTAGGAAAATGAAAAACTAGTAACGGGAGCAAAATGACATAGACAAGTACCTTCAGATATTATAATCATGAAGAACATTAAAGAACCAGAAGAGACTAGCTGGAGGCTAACAGTGAAGTCTTTTTCAAATAATTTAAATGAAGTGGAAAGTATACCCCAGAATTACTATATCCCACCACCACTCTTTAATTGGTTGAGGGATCTTTTCTCTTAGGGTGACCATAACTTAGGCTAATATATGAAGAACTCAGAACACAAGTTAAAATTAACATAATGGAAAGGTGTCAAAATAATCAAGCACTAGTAAAGAATACTTTGTAAATGAATTTAAAAAAAGTTCCACTTAACATCAAAAATAAAATACAAATTTATTTAATAAAAGTCTAAGACTTATACATTGAAAATTATAAAACACAACAAATTATGAAAGATCTAAATAAAGAGAAAGATATTCCATAATCATGGATTAGAAGACTCAATGTTAGGATGGCAGTGTCCCCAAAACTGATCTACACACTCAATGCAATCCTATCAATATACCGGTTGCCTTTTTTAAAAAAGACAATGACAAGCTGACCCTAAAAATCGAACGGAAATGCAAGGGACTCAGAAGAGCCAAAATAATCTTGATATTAAAGAAAAAAAAAAACCCCAAAACGTAGAGCATTCACACTTCCATGTGTCATGACTTATTACCAAAGCTAAAGTAATCAAGTCAATGTGGACTGGATGACATGCAGATAGACATGGAGATCAATGGAACAGAACTGATAGTCCAAAACGGCTTACATTTATAGCCGATAGATTTTTGGTGAGGGTAATAAAACAATTCAATAAAAATAATCTTTTCAACAAACAGAGCTTGGATATATGGATATCTACCTGCAAAAGAACCTTGGAACCTTTATATAAGACACACAAATTAATTCCAAAGGGATCGTAGACCTAAATGTAAAAGCTTAAACTATGGAACTCTTGAAAGAAATGAAAGGAGTAAATATTTGTACCTGGGGTTAGACAAAGATTTTTAGATATAACACCAACAGCACAAACAACAAAAGAAAAATGGATAAATTGGACTTCAACAAAACAAAAAACATTTGAACTTCAAAGGGTACATCAACAAAGTGGAAAGAACCCACAGACTGGAGAAAACATGATATATATCTGATAGGGATCTGATACGAAATAACTTGACTCAACAATAAAAAGACAAATCAATTTAAAAAAAATCAAAGCAATAACTTCTGGCTTCACAACAAGCAAAGAGCTGAACAAACGGAAAAATCTGTAACTCTTCTCAAATCCATCAGAGAAGTGAGGTTGTAGGGCAAACTGCTGCCCTAATAACAAGAGACAGGCAGATATACTGAATCACACCTTACTGAAACAAAAGTCCAGGAGCTTTTTCCTGTAGAGCCAGTACTAGTGCACGAAAACTTAAATCTGTAACTGATGGAGGTGCAGTATGAACAAGTCAAAAGTTAAAACCTCCAGGGGGGGCCCTACACTTTTCTCAGTTTCACCTCCAGGAGCTCTACTACCTTCTTACAGTGAAGATCTAAGAAAAATCTCTGGAAGCTGGATGAAGGGAAATGCAGCTGTTTTAAAATAGGCCCAGATCATTCTGTTCTTCTTGAGACCTCCCCTCAAGAAAAACTATCCTACTAGAGCTAACTAGACTGATGGAAAGGAAATACCCAATCTAGCCCTCCAAATGGGGGGAGGGAAAAACCGAATTCTACCCTCATCTAGCTTTCCATGTGGAAGAAGGGAACTATAAAACTCCAGCCCCCTCTAGCCTTTGTCTCATCTACTGGAGGTAGATGAAGGACAAAAACACTGAGAAGCACTTATAAAAGGTCAAGCCCAGGCTGATCAGACTAAGACCTAATTTTAAAACTGTACATTTCCCCTCCTTCCATACCTTACGATCACATAACTAGGGCTTCCCTGTAACAACACAAATAAAATGGAAAGAAATGACTTCTTAAAAAGAAGTCTCTCAGGAAACCTACAGACAACAGGAGAGAGAAAACAAAAAGACACCAGAAAAAAATTTAGTTTCTGACACCTCTATAGGCAAACAATAAAAAGTTTACATCTTGCCACATAAACGTAAAACCTCACATTAAAGACATATTTAAGTAAATTTTACTCAGCATATATCATGTCCAGCTTTCAATAAAAAATTACAAGGAATACTAAAAGACAAAAATCAGAGCATGAATACAAGGACACCAGACCCACTCAAATATAGCAGAGATGCTGGAATTACCAAACCAGGAATTTAAAACAACTATGATTACTACACTAAGGGCTCTAATGGCAAAGGTGGTAACCTAAGAATAAATGGATAATTTAAGCACAGAGAGATGGAAACTCTTAAGAAACATTCAGAAGGAAATGCTAGAACTCAAAAACACTGTGACAAAACTCAACAATGTCTTTAATGGGCTCATTAACACACTAGACACGGCCATGGAAAGAATCAGTGAGCTTGAAGGAATATCAATAGAAACTTCCCAAACTAAAATGCATAGAGAAAGAAGAATGAAAAAGGCAGAACAGAGTATCCTAGCACTGTGGGACAACCGTAAAAGTTGTGGCATAAATAATGGAAATACCACAAGAAGAGAAAGAAAAAACCTAAAAAGCATTTGAAGCAGTACTGAGAATTTCTCAAAATTAATGCCAGATACCAAACCAATTTTAGGAAGCTCTGAAAACATAAAAAAGGAAAATTACCTAAAATTGACACCTAAGCATATAATATTCAAACTGCAAAAGATCAAAGATGAAAAGGAAAATTTGAAAGAAATCTTGAAAGGAGAAGGGGGGGTGCTGCAGTGAGAAAGCTCAACTATAGATAAACACAGATAAGAATAACAGCAAACTTCTTTTCAAAAGTCATACAAGGAAGAAAAGAGTGAAATAAAGTATTTTAAAGGTTTAAAGGGAAGAAAAAGTCACCAATCTAGAATTCTGTATCCAGCAAAATTATCCTTCACATATGAAAAAGACATTCTCAGAAAAACAAAAATTGAAAAAAATGTGTCAATAGTGGACCTGCCAGCCAAGAAATGTTAAAAAATTCATCAGCAAAAAGGAAAATGACTGGTTTAAAAAACTCAGATCTATGTTAAAAAAAATTAGAGAAAAAATAATGAAAGCAATATATATTTTATTTTTCTTATTTTGAATTGATCTAACGGATAAATTTGTTCAAAATAGTAATAGCAACAATTTATTCAGGGATCACGGCTGATGTATTAGTGAAGTTAATGACAGCAATTTCATATGGAACGGAAAGGAGGAGTTGGGAATACTCTGTCATCAGGTACTTTAACTAAGCAGTACAGTATTACTTGAAAATCAACTTCAAAAAGTTGTAAATGTGTATTTGTAGACTCAAGCACAACCACTAAATAAAGTTGTTTTTAAAAAAGAAGTGTAATAGCCCCGACCAGCTTGGCTCAGTTGGGTGAACGTTATCCCACAAAGCAAAAGGTCCCCAGCTCGATTCCTAGCCCTGGGTTGTAGCCTGGTCCCTGGGTGGGGCATGTACAAGAGGCAACTGATCGATGTTTCTCTCACACATGTATGTTTTTCTCACTCTGTTTCTCCCTCCTTTCCCCTCTCTAAAAATAAATAAATAAAATATTTTAAAACAAATATAATAGATATGCCAAGAGAAGAAAAATGCAGTTATATAAAAGGTTCAATTAAAAAGCGAGAAGACAGGAAAAGACAAAAAAAAAAGGAACAAGGGTAATGAAAAAACTATCAAAATAGCAAAAATATGATCCAATTATATCAATGATCTCTTTAAACATCAATGGCCTAAATATCCCATATAAGAGACAGAGACTGTCAGCAGATTTTTAAATATTAAGTTTAAGTAATGTTATATGTCAATTACATCTCAATTTGAAAAACTAAAAATAATTTTCAAAATAAATTGAAAAAGACCCAACTATACAGGAATGGACAAAAGTAGGTTTACAGCCTTGACTGGTGTGGCTCAGCTGATTGGGCATCATCTCACAAAGTGAAAGGTTGCTGGTTTGATTCCCAATCAGGGTATATGCCTGGGTTGTAGGCTGGTCCCTGGTTGGGGCATGTACGAGAGGCCACCGATTGATGTTTCTCTCACACATCAATATTTCTCTCCCTCTCTTTCTTCTTCCCTTTACCTCTCTCTACAAAGAAATAAATCTGTAAAAAAATGTAGATTTACAGTTGTTCATATGGAAAAAGACATGCAGGTTATGATTATTATAATAGCTTTTAATCAGAAGAATTTCATCACAACTGTAAACCTACTTTTGCCCACCCCTGTACACTATCTACAAGAATCTCACTTTAAATTCAAAGACACAGATATATTTAAAGTAAAGGGAAAGACATACACACAAAAAACACAGACCATCATCTTTAATGGATACTGATGCAAAACCCAGAACAAAATACTAGTGACCAAAACTAAACAACATATTAAAGGATTATACATCATGACCATATCTTATACCAGCAATGCTAGGATTTATACCTGGAATGCAAGGATGCTCCTACATGCCAAATCAGTCAATGAACTGTACCACATTAGTAACACGAAGAACAAAACCAAATGATCATCTCAACTAATGCAGAAAAAGTATTTAACAAAATTCAACATCTTTCATGATGAGTGCCCAATAAACTAGGAATAGAAGAAAACTGCCTTAATATATTGATAAAAGTTCCACGTGAAAAGCCCCAAATTAATATCATATTCAATGGCAAAACACTAAAAGCTTTCCAAGATCAGGAACAAGGCAAAGATGCCCACTCTTACCACTACTAGTCAACATAGTACTTAAAACCCTACCCAGAGCAATTAGACAAGAAAAGTAAGTAATAAAGGCCCTCCAATTTGGAAAACAATTAGTAAAATTACCTGTTCACTGATGAGATGATCTTATATGTAGAAAACTCTATATAATTTGAAAAAAAGAAACCTTTAGAATTAAAACAATTCCAGCAAAGTTTCAGGATTCAAAATGAACACTTAAAAATCAACTGTAATTCTATACACCCACAATGACCAAATATAAAGCAATTTCATTTAACATAGCATCAAAAAGGATAAAATACTTAGGAAGAAGCCTTACCAAGGAGGTAACAGAACTTGCACATTGAAAAATATAACACTGCCAAAAGAAATCAAAGAAGATAGAAATAAGTGGAAACACATCCCATGTTCATAGATCGGAAGACTTACTATCATTAAAATGTCCATACTACCCAAAGCCATCTACAGACTGAATGTAATCCCTATCAAACTCCTATGGCATTTCTTGCAGTGGCAGAAAAACAAAATCCTAAAACTCATATAGGATCTCAGGAAATTCCAAATAGCCAAAATAATCTTTAGATAAGATAATCTAAAATACATAATCTAAGCGTATATCTTCAAAAACTGAGAAAGAACACATCAAATATAGTCATAAGAAAACAAAAATTAGAGATGAAAGTGAAAACAGAAAATCTACAGTTAAAAAAATAAGCAAAATCAAAAGCTAGTTCTTTGAAAAGATTAATAAAAACTGATAAACCTCAGCCCTGAGTGGTGTGGCTCAGTTTGGGCATCATCCTGCAAAGCAAAAAGGTCACCGGTTTGATTCCCAGGCAGGGCACATGCCTGGGTTGCAGTTTAGTCCCTGGTCCTCCCCACCCTGTTGGGGCACACACAAGAGGCAACTAACTGTTCAGTGTTTCTTTCTCACATTGACGTTTCTCTCCTTCTCTGTTTCCCTCTCTTCTCCTGTCTCTAACAATAAATAAATAAAATCTTTTTATAAAATGGTCACCCTCTAGTCAGTTTAACCAATAAGAGGTAAGACAAATTACTGCTTCCATATCTTGGCAATTGTAAATAATGCTGCAATATGCATAGGGGTGCTTATGTTCTTCTGAATTAAGGGTTTTGGGTTCCTTCAGTAGGTGAGTGGATAAAATAACTACGAGACATTTACACAATGGAATACTACTAGGCCATAGAAAGAAAAATTTACCCTTTGCAACAGTATGGGTAGACCTGGAGAACACTATGCTAAGTGAAATAAGCCAGTCTGAGAAAGGCAAACACCATATGATTTCACTCATATGTGGAATCTAATGAACAAACTG
The DNA here is from genome assembly GCF_022682495.2 of Desmodus rotundus. NCBI lineage: Eukaryota > Metazoa > Chordata > Mammalia > Chiroptera > Phyllostomidae > Desmodus > Desmodus rotundus. Next base: position 97,430,427 of record NC_071388.1, read on the forward strand.
AACTAACAAGCAAAATAGAGACAGATTCATACATTAGAGAGCAGGATGACAGCTAAGGGGTAGGGTGGGGTTAAGGGGTGGAGGGATTAAGCAAAAAGGAAAAAGGACTCATGGACATGGACAACAGTGGGTTGACTGCAGGGTTTAGAAGGGGGTATAAGGAGACTAAATAGTAAAGAGAAAGAAATACAATTAAAAAAGACACAAATTACTAACATAAAAAAATCAAGGTGACATCACAGATCTCATAGACATTAAAAGATTAATATAACAATATTAAATCAACTCTGTACCCACAAATTTGACACCCTAGATTAAATGGACAAATTCCTTGAAAGACACAATTTACCAGAACACACACAAGGAGGAATAGTTAATCTGAATAGGCCTATAACCCTTTTGAATAACTGTATTAATAATTAATCATCTTCCAAAACAGAAAGCACCACATCCAATTAGGTTCACTGGTGAACTCCACTAAAAATTTAAGGAAGAAATGGTATCAATTCTCTAGTATCTTCCAGAAGACAGAAGCAGAGGGAGTATCTTCTAACTCATGCCATGCAGCCAGCATTACTCTAATACCAAAATCAGGCAATGACATTATAAGAAAGAATACCTGCAAACCAATATCTCTCATGAACACAAATGCAAAAATCCTTAACAAAATATTAAGAAATTGAATCCAGCAATGTATTAAAAAAAATTACACACCATGACCAAGGGGGATTTATTCTACCTATGCAAGGCTGGTTCAACATAAAAAATCAATTACGATAATCCATCATATCAATAGATTAAAGAAGAAAATATTTGGATCATATCAACAGATGTAGGAAAAAGTATTTGACAAAATTCAACATGCACTCATAATGAAAACTTTTGTCAAACTAGGAATAGAGGGATACAACCTCAACTTTATTAAAGCTAACATATTCAATGGGGAGAAACTAGATGTTTTCCTGCTAAGATTCCATGAACAAAGCAAGAAAAATTCTCAACACTCCTATTCAACATTGTATTGGATGCAATTAAGACAAAAGATTTAAAAGGGAACTAAAAGGTATACAGATTTGGAAAGAAGAAAAAAAAAAAACACTTTGTTCACAGATGACACAACTGTCCATAAAAAAATCTCAAGGAATCAACAACAACAAAAAAGAACCCTTCTGATAAAAATAAGGAATTATAGCAAGGTTGCAGGATACAAAATTAAGGTACAAAAATCAAATGCTTTCTTATACATCAGCAATGAACAACTGGAATTGGAAATTAACAACAATATGATTTATATTAGCACCCCAAAATAAAATACTTTGGTATAAATAAACAAAATATGTACAAGATTTACATGAGGAAAACTATAAAACTAAGGAAATAAATCAAAGATCTAAATAAGTAAAAACATACTTCATGTACATTGACAGGAAGACTCAATATTGTCAAGATGCCAGCCAGTTCTTCCTTATATGATTTATAGATTCAATGCAATCAAAATCCTAGCAAGTTATTTTGTTGATTAATATAGTCAACACAATATTGAGGAACAAAGGACTGACACTAACTTTAAGACTTACTATAAAGTTATAATAAAAGAAGATGATATGATGATATCAGAGAAAAAACAAACAAATAGATCACTAGAACAGAGAGCCCAGAAACAGTCACCAAATATAATCAACTGAACTTTGACAAAGGAACAAAGGCATTGTAATGGAGAAAGGATGATCTTTTCAAAACACAGTGCTGGTGCCTGTTTTGGCAGCACATATACTAAAACTGCAAGGTTACAATGACATGCAAACCTGCCAAGCATTCCATATTAAAAAATATATATAGTGCTGGAACAACTGGAGAGCCACAAAGAAATGAATCTAAACACATCAAAATTTAACCCAAAGTGGATAAAAGACCTAAATGTAAAAGGCAAAACTGTCAGACAGCTAGGAGACAACTGGATAAAATCTAAGTGTTCTTGCATTTGGCAGTGACTTTTCAGATGCAAAACCAAAAGTACAATCCATAAAAAAATAGGTAAGTTGGACTTTTCATTAAAATTTAAAACTTCTGCTATAAGACACTAAAGTAAAGACAAGTCACAGAATGGGAGAAAATAACACATGTGAGATAAAGTGTCATTATTCAAAATAAACACAGAATTCTTAAAACAATAACAACAAAAAAACCCAAACCATTAAAAATGGGCAAAAGACTTGAAAAGATATCTCTGCAAAGAAGATATATGTACAGATGGCAAATAAGCATATGCAAATATGTTCAAAGTCATATATCATCAGAAAATTGCAAATTAAAATAAAATACACAATTTTTTATAAGTAAATTCCAGGGGTTTTTTGCATCTCCCCTCATATATGGGAACATGGTACTTTCCACTCATTTTTCTGTAAAACTGAATGAAACTGCTCAAAAACTAAAGTCTAAGCCCTGGCTGGTGTGGCTCAGTGGATGGAGTGCTGGCCTGCAAACTGAAGGGTTGCCAGTTTGATTCCCAGTCAGGCCATAGGCCTGGGGTGCAGGCCAAGTTCCCAGTAGGGGACACTCGAAAGGCAATCATACATTGATGTTTCTCTCTCCCTCTTTCTCCCTCCCTTCCCCTATCTAAAAATAAATAAAATCTTTAAAGAAAAACACCTAAAGTCTATTGATTAAAAAGGAGAAATTTTTCAATTATAAAAAAAATTTAGTGGGCAAATAAATTCAACAGAAATTTTTCCAAAAAATACATGCAAATGGCCAATAAACACATGAAAAAAAATGCTCAACCTCATCAGCCAACAAGAAACGCAAATTAAGACTGGATACCTCTTCACTCTAAGATGGATGTAGTAAAAAATACAGATAACAACAAGTATTGGTAATGATGTGGAGAAAGGATAATGCTGATACATTGCTTATGAGTTTATAAAATGGTACATATAGTTGCTTTGGAAAACAGATTAGCATTTCCTCAAATGTAAATCACAGAGTCACCATATGACCTACCATACTTACAGGTATACCCAAGAGAATTGAAAACTTTCTAAAGAGGTCCCCATAAATACTTGTATGCAGATTTTCAGAGAAGCATCATTTGAAATAGCCAAAAATGAAACCAACTCAAATATTAATCAACTGATAAACAAAATTTTGCATATCCAAACAATGAAATATTATTTGTGCATAAAAAGGACTTAAATAATGAGACACAATACAACATGAACGAACCTTAAAAACATTATTCTAAGTGAAGGAAGCCAGAAACAAAGAGGTCAAATATTATGTTTCCATTTAAAGGAAATGTCAAGAATGGGCAAATATACAAACAGTAAATAGATTAGCAGTTTTCCAGAGTCTGGGGAAAGGGAAGAACAGGGATATTAGTAAGGATAGAGTTTCTTTTTGAGGTGATGAAAATATTCTGGAGATAGTAATGATACTCTGTATACAACTAAAACTCCGTGACTATAGCAAAACCAATATTCTGTAGAGTATAAACAAGTGAAATTTATGGTACAACTCTGACTACAGTCAAACCAATAAATTATAGAGTATAAAAAGGTGAAATTTGTGGTGCAGTATTATATCTCAATAAAGCTATTATAAAATAAGATCAAGCAACTGACCATCCACCAAAAAAGCTGTTAGTGAAACTAGTCAAAAGGGCAACTCCTGATGCTAAACATTTCTTTGGAATTTACCAGAGACATAGGAATTTGGAAAGATACAAACACTAAAAAAATAGTAAAGTTAAAAAAAAGTGAGAAAACTTAAAAGCATATTATGCCTTATGTTTTCTCTTTTTACTTTTTGACCCCCTTCACCCATTTCTTGCACCACCCACACTCCACCTCTGACAACCACCACCAATCTGTTCTCTTTATCTATAAACTTGCATTTTTGTTGTTATTGTTTTTCAGATTCTAAATACAAGAGGAATATGGTATTTGTCTTTCTCTGCCTGATTTATCTCACTTAGCATAATGCCATCATAGTCCATCTATGTTGTCTCAAATGGCAAAATTTCATTTTTGGTTATGGCTGAATAATACTCCATTATGCACAAACAACAATTTTTTAGTCACTCATCCACTGATGGACACTTAGGCTGTTTCTACATCTTGGCTATTGTAAATAATGCTGCAATGAACACTGGGGGAGGGTACATATATCTTTTCAGATTGGTGTTTTTGTTTGATATTGAATAAATACCTAAAATTGGAACTACTGGATCATATAGTAGTTCTATTTTTAATTTTTGAGAAACCTCCATACTGTCTTCTATAGTGGCTGCACCAATCCACATTCCCACCAACACTGGACGGGGTTTCCTTTTCTCCGCATACTCACCAATGTTTATTTTTTTGGGTAATAGCCATTCTAACGTGAGGTATTTATTATCTTGTAGTTTGGATTTGCATTTACCTGATGATTGATGATGTTTAGCATCTTTCATGTACCCATTGGGTATTTATGGGTCTTCTTTGAAAAAATGTCTATTCAGATCTTCTGCTGGTTTTTTAATTAGATTTTGTGTGTGATTTGGTTGTGTGACTTCTTTATATATTTTGGATTATTCCCTTATCAGATATATGATTTGCAAATATTCTCTCTCATTCAGTAGGTTGCCTTTTCATTTTGTTGATGGTTTCCTTTGCTGTGCAGAAGCTTTTTAGTCTGATGTAGCCCCACTTATTTTTGCCTTTGCTTCTTTTGGTGTCAAATTTAAAAATTCACTGCTAAAACCTATATCAAAAAACTTAACATCTATGTTTTCTTCTAGAAGTTTTATGGTTTCAGGTCTTACATTCAAGTTTTTAATCCACTTTGAATTTAATCTATTTGTGTACAATGTAAAATAGTGGTACAGTTCCATTCTTTTGATGTGGCTGTCCAGTTTTCCCAATACCATTTATTGAGGCTGCCCTGTCCCCATTGTGTATTTTTTCTTCCTTTGTTGTAAATTAATTGACAATGTGTGTGTGGGTTATTTCTGGACTCTTCTGTTCCACTGATCTATGTGTCTGTTTTTTTATGCTAATATTGTACTGCCGCAATTACTATAGCTTTGTAATATAGTTTAAACCAGAAAGTTGTGATGCCTCTAGCTTTGTTCTTTGTTCTCAAGATTACTTTGGCTATTCAGGGTTTTAGTAGCTCCATAAAAATTTTAGGATTACTGGTTCTATTTCTTTAAAAAATGCTATTGATAGGGATTGCACTGAATTTATAGATTGCCCTGGGTAGTATGGACATAATAACAATATTAATTCTTCCAATCTATGAGCGTGAAAGAGCTTTCCATTTATGTATGTCTTCGATTTCTCTTAGTGATGTCTGGTAGTTTTCAACATAACAGATCTTTCATTTCCTTAATTAAACTTATTCCTAGGTATTTTATTCTTTTTGATGCAATTATAAATAAGTTTTCTTTCTCTTTCTGATAGCTAGTCATTAGTGTATGGAAAAACAACAGATTTTTGTGTACTGATTTTGTATCTTGTAACTTTACTGAATTTGTTCATTGGTTCTAATGAACTACAACTGCACTGCAGTGTGAGGTTTTTCCTGTGTAACCAACCCTCTCTTGTTCTTCCCTCTCTCCTCAACAGAGGTTAATTTGTGGAGTCCTTAGGGTTTTCTACGTATAACCTGTCATCGGCAAATAGTGACAGTTTTACTTCTTCTTTTCCAACCTGGATGACTTTTATTACTTTTTCTTGCCTAAAATTGCTCTGGCATCCTTCTATTAAGTTTCATTTCTCTTTCTTTCAATCCATTCAAGCCACTGAAAGCCAGAAAGAGGTCACTCAGGACAACAAATACCATTTTTTCTCTCTTGGAATAATAGAGGCTAAATTATGTATAATTTTAAGAGCCAAATCGATAGAACCCTCCACACCTACCTTTGCACAGTCTCTAAAAATATTTTACCAGTCATTCGGCATAGGAACTTGGGAAAACGGCATAAAACAGTCTGTATCCTCAAGACACTTGGTATGGCAATTACGAAAATGTGCTTCACCAGATCTCTCACTGCAAAGAACATGATTGACCAATGGTCCCAGCTGGCGGACTCTCAAAGCCATTCTCTTATTGGGGACAAGCCAAACTTCCCATGAGCTGTCCCTAGTCAATGACTGAGCATGGCAGACATATTTAATGGAATATATCTTTTCCCAGGAGACGCGGGATTCCTGATAGTTAAACCTTGCAATGAAAATTCCCCATTTGATTCGCTGTAGCTTTCTTGGAACTGCACTGCAGTGTGAACCTTTTCCTATCCCATTTGCCTTGTCCTTCCCGCTCTCCTCAACAGAGGTTGAGACCTGGTTTTTAGCTTCCACTTGATAACTTAAAGATTACTATTTCTGCCCTTGTCAGTAGCTCAGTTGGTTGGAGCTCTGTGCCATTCACCAAAAGGCTGCAGGTTTGATTCCCATTCAGGCACATGCCTAGGTTGTGGGTTTGATCCCTGGTTAGGCGAGTATGGGAGGCACTTGAAATTATCTCTCCTCACTCTCCAAAATGGTATATATTAAAAGTAGGGCTCTATTCACTGTGCATTCACAACAGAACAGTGACACTCCACATCTCCATCCTCACGTCCCAACCACACAAGTGAAACAAAGCAGCAGACTTGAAACCTATGACTTAATTCAAAGGAAAAGTGAAATTGATAGTTAATGAAACAAAGATCACTAATGAATTAAAAATGCAACTTATTGATTTTCAAACTAGAAAAACCTGCCCCAATAATCATCAGTAGTTTTGGGGATTGATTAACCTTCTCCCTGCTCTAATAGCAAAGTTCTCCTGTATAAGGTACCTAACTGGACTTCACCACTACAATACCATAACAGCATTTCCTATCATAGTACTTCCAAACTGGCCAAGTGAAGTAGTTTAATTTACTCTAAGTAATTTGCCACAGTGTGATGGCTCAGAGGGAAAAAAAGGGATTCAAATTTTAAGTAAAACACTAATGAAACTAGGCTTATCATAGAAATTCCTTAAAAAAACACAGACACCTCACTGTCTTAGATACATAGTTTATGTGACCACTAATGTAGGGATAATTTACTCTGGATTTTCTTTTTATCTCTGACCATCCTCTCTCTTCTAGTTTTTTTCCCCCACCCACCAAAACAAACTGCCTCTCACTGACACAAGTAGGTTAAGCAGGTTGGTTTATTTAATTGGGCAAGGAGAGGACTCTATTCAATCCTTTCTCTGGAAATACATAATTATTTAATGCAATCCTAGCTAGCAGCTATGTAAGTCTTAGATATAAATCTACATAAAATATAAATTACAGAATTTTAATTAGTCATAAATTCCTACTATTTCATGATAATCAAGTGAAATGAGTTAGTCACCATATTAAAAAAAAATCGGTGGGGGGGGAACAGTTAACATTTAACAAGAAGAACAAAGAGTACTTAACTTCCACAAAGGAAAGATGATACAGTGGAGAGAACTAAACTTGATGTAAAGCACTTTGTCACTTTTTAGCTTGTAAGAGGAAGAAAACAACAAAACTAAGAAGGTCTGTTTGGAAAAAGTCCAGCCATTGTTAATATAATGAGAACAATTTGCAAGACATTGATGTAACCAGGCAGTCAAGGAGAGTGGACTGGAATGCACATGTGTGAACGACGACGACTTCACTGTACTAGTCAGTGGGGACAGTAGATACCATTGAGTGAGCATGAGTACTGTGGGGCCGTCACATTCAAAATGACTGAGTGAGTAGAGCAACGAATCTGCATCAAATTTTGCGTTAAGCTTAAACATTCCTCTGTGGAAACTATTCACATGATTCAGAAGGCCACAGCTATAGGCAACTGATGATTGGCAGCGTCATCACAACAACACACCTGCTCGTGCATCATGTCTTGTGCAGAGTTTTTTAGCGAAACATCAAATCACCCAGGTGACTCAGCCCCCCTATAGCCCAGATTTGGCACCTTAAGACTTCTGGCTTTTCCCAAAACTAAAATTTGAAAGGGAAGACATTTCTGACCATCAATGAGATTCAGGAAAATATAACAGGGCAGCTGAAGGCAACTGAGAGAACTATGTGAGGTCCCAAGGTGTCTACTTTGAAGGGGACTGAGGTATCACTGTCCTATGTATCTTCTATCTTCTTCATTAAATGTTTCTATTTTCCATATTAAATGGCTGGATACCTTCTTGAAAGACACAAAAGTTAACGAACAAATGGAAAGATACCTCTTATTCCTGGATAATTAAATTGTGATATTTGTGATTAAATATCTCAAATGAGTTAGTTCTCACTAATTTATAAAGTTTAATGAAATTCCAATTAAAAACCTCAACAAGCTTTTTTAAGGAGTTTGTCAAAATGATACCAAAGTTCATATGGAATGATGAACATCTAAGAAAAGCTAGAAAAACATGAAAAAGAAAAGACACAAGGGCAGATTAGCCCTACCAGACCAAAACCAAAACCAAAACAAACAATCAAACAAAAACCATATACAATAAAGCTCTACAATTAAACCAGTGTGGGACTGCCCTGCAGGATTGTTCAGTTGGTTGGAGCATGGTCCCATACAACAAAAGGCTGCGGGTTTGATCCTGGTCAGGGCGTATACCTAGCTAGGCTGCAGGTTCAATTCCCAGTAGGAGGGTCAGGTGGTTGGAGGGTTGGGTGGTCCAGGGTTCAGGGTGTGTACATGAGGCAACCTATTGATGTTTCTCTCTCACAAGGATGTTTCTCTTTCTCCTCCTCTCTCTCTAAAATCAGTAAGTATATCCTGGGGTAAGGATTAAAAAAAAAACAACAACTGTGGTACTGACATAGGAATATGCAAATGATCTCCTGGAACAAAATGGGAAGTCCATAAATTCAGCATATAGTAACAATGGCATCTTAAATCAGTGCAACAAAGACCTTTTAATAAACTACTGAGACGATTGGTTATTTTAGGAAGTATAAAAATTAGATCAATAATTCACGCCATACATAGGAATAAACCCCATACATAGGAATAAACTTCAAATGAATCAGGAATCTAAATATAAAAAGTGAAATCTTACAACTACCAGAAGAAAATATAAATGAATTCCTCTTTATCCAAGGAAAAGGATTTCTGTAAGGAAAGGCTTTATAGAGAAACGACTTTCTAACCATAACTCAAAATAGGGATATAATAAAGAGAATAATAAATCTGACTCCATGGGGGAGAGGTGAGGATGACTTTTACATGGCGAAAAACAATACTGGGTTGACCAAGAAGTTCCTTTGGTTTTTTCCGTAATGGCTGTAGTAATGCTTAGTTGTCTTTAACTTCATTCAAAGCAATTTTGTTAGAATGTATTGTGACAGCTGTCATATCAGCATGCATTAAAAAAAAACATTAAAACTGGTAAATTTTTGTGTAACCATTTTAAATTGAAGATGGAAGAAAATAAGTGGCATTTTTGGCCTATTACTATTTCAAGAAAGGTGCAAATGCAACTGATACGCAAAAAACAGATTTCTGCAATGTATGGAGAAAGTGCTGTGACTGATTGAACATGTCAAAAGAGGTTTGCAAAGCTTCGTGGGGGAGATTTCTTGCTGGATGTTGCTCTACACAGTCAGGTAGACAGGCTGAAATTGACAGTGATCAAATTGAGACATTGAGAACAATCAACACTGTACCATGCTGGAGATAGCCAACATACTGAAAATATCCAAATTAATAAAGTTATTGATGAAAATGAAAAATATGTCTTTGTATTATGGAAAGAAACTAAAACTTTTTGACCAACCCAGAAGAATACAGAAAGTAAAAATAATACATATATCACAAATAAAAACTAAATCCATAGTAAACTCTAAATTCAGAGTTAACAGAAAAAGACACAAATTACATTTTAAAAAATGGGCCCCAAAATAGGACAATTCACACACAAGAACAAAAAAAAAAAGGACACTGAATATATGAAAAGATATTAAAGTAGATTCACAATTAAGGTTATAAATTAAAACTACAATGAGATATCATTTCTACCTATCATATTGGCAAAAACTGAAAAGTAAAGTAATGTATGTTGTCAAAGCTGTGGGGAAATAGGAACTCATATTACTGGAGAGAAAGTAAATTGGTATAACCCTTTTGGAGAGGAATTTAGCAACAGCAAACAAAATCGCACAGGTGTTTGTTTTGATGCAGCCATCCTACTTCTCTTAATCTAAACTAAAGATACATATCTAACTTAAATAGCACAATATATAAAAAATTTTTTATAACAGCACTCTGGAGATTTACAAAATACTGAAAAGAAATTAAATATCCACACACAGGAGAATGGTTGAATTAATGCTTCAATGCTGTGCAGCTGTAAAAAAACGATGAAGGACTCTGAACTGATAATGCAATCATTCCCAGGAATGAACTGATAATGCAATGATACCCAGGATCTATAGTTAAAAGAAAAAGCAAAGTACAAAAGAGTATCTCTAATGTATTACTTACCTTTCATGTAAGAAATAAACCAGGAAAATTATACTTAACTGCTCATTTGTGCAAAAGAAACCCAGAAAAAATAAATTAAAACATAATGAGATTGGCCATCTACAGGGAGTAGAAAAGAAGAAATAAGACAGAAAGATACTTGTGTATTTCTGACTTTTAGAACCAGATTAAGTTTCACAGATTTTTTGGTAAATCAAAAAGAATGGGGGTAAAGTTCTACGAATAGATAAGATACATACCAAATTATATTTCAAATGAATAACCTATGTTAGAGGGAAAAATTTTAATTAAAAAAAAAAAAAGACAAGAAACTAACTCAAATACCTCTGAACAGAATATATGGGTTCAATACAGTGATGATGAAATGTAATAAAGTACTCTGGAGTCAGACTGCTTGGCTTCAAATACTTGCCCATTTATCCATGTGCTAACTGTGTGATCCTGGACAAGTTAATTTATAATCTCTGTACATAATTTACCTACCAAATAATAACAGTTCCAATCTCACAGTACTAATGGTAAATCTCAAATATAATTAATCATGTAAAAACCTTAGTAGATCATTGAGCATACAAGTATTTGGTAAGTATTTGCTATCATCAATTACTAATCTCAAAAACACATTGACTATGTGGGTATCCAAGAGACACACATAATACAAATGGAGTACCTGTCAAGGAAAAATTTGGAATTTTCTAGTATTCAAGAAATTTAGAATAGCAAAATCCATATTGCTGGCTGGAATCATGTAGGGATTTCACAAAGAAAGAATCTGACACTTTATATACACACAGGATTTAAATAGCAGAAGAATGAGAATGATAAGGGAAGATAATGGGTATCTGAATAAAAGCAGTGAGGCCATAAAGACCAATATAGTTTGAGAACACTGACACAGAAAAATGTTACAAGGCTGAGTGTTTGGAATAGGCAAGACTATGGAAGCTCCTGAATAAACAACTGAATTGGGCAGGCTTTATCTTCCAGACTATGAGGAATCATAGAAGGTTTTTATGTAGAATAACATGACCAAACTGAAATGTGTGACTATTTCAGTGTTGGCGTGTAGAAGGGATTAGAAGTGAGAGGATCAGAGGTAGAGTCTTAGAAGTGTTAAGACAAAGTCTGAATGACATGGTTAGTGATACAGTCATCAGAAGGAAAAGAAAAATGGAATGGGTGGATTGAATGCCAGTATGTGAACCAAATGGTCACCGGTTCGATTCCCAGTCAGGGAATATGCCTGGGATGTGGACCATGCCCTCAGTGGTGGGCGCTTAAGAGGCAACCACACATTGATATTTCCTGCCCCCCTTTCTCCCTCCGTTCCCCTCTCTCTAAAAATAATGAAATAAAATCTCAAAAAAAAAAAAACCAAAAAGAAGAGAAAAGAAAAGAAAAAAGGAATGGGAACCAATAGAAATGATTTCCTTTGGGTCTTAGAAGTCAGGAGGATGGGCTTCCGGTCAAGATAGCAATGTAGGCAGACATGGCTTTAGTCTTCATACAACCACATCAAAATTTCAACTAAAATATAGAACAATCATCACCCAGGAACATCAGAAATCAAGTTGAATGGAAGTCTGACAGCTACGGATATGGAGAAAGCATATCCATCCAGAATCAGCTGGCTCCACACCCACATGGATAAGAATTCAGGATATCTTAGGAGCGACGAGTCCCAGACCCAAACCATGCTCCCAGCCCAGGATTCCAGTGCCAGGAAGATAAGTCCCCACAACTTCTGGCTGCAAAAACCAATGGGGATTGAATTGGTGGAGGAGGCTGCCGGAGCCCAAAGCAGTTCCTTTTTGGGGAATCCACACACAACTCACCTACTCAGAATCGCTCCCCTCTGAGCTACAGCACTAGTGTGGCAGCTTGATGGGCACCAGTGGTATACAGGGAGAGACCGAAGCGTCTGGCATCAGGGTGAACACAGGCCATTGTCCCTCTGCTGAGTCCTCTCCCCACAGAGCCGACAGGTTGGTGCCATATCTGAGACTCCATCAATGTCAGTAACACTGTGTCTCCCATCTTGGATATCCACAGAAGCTCTACCCCACTCAACTTACAGGGCCCACCCAAGCTGCTTTTCCATAAGAATGGCTGGTCTTGGCTCCTAAACCCTATCAAACAACAGCTGGCTTCAGTGAGCCCAAGCAACAGCCAGATTACTATCACAGGTTGGCTTGACCTGGGAATCTCCAAGTCCAGCACAAGTAGCAACCATCTCAGATTGTTTTATAGCTCAGGCAGGGTGCCCTGGGCAAAACACAGGTAGGGGCTGACCTTGGCCTGTACCACTCAGGAAACCTCAGGGCCAACGTACCCAGTGGCACCACCACCCCTGCCCTTGCACAGCTGATCCTCCAGAGGGCAGAGGTTGGTGGCAAGTGGTCACAGCCAATCCTTGCAGCTCACTGGCCTGGGTAAATCGCTCCCACTGACCTGCCAGCAGTAACCAAGGCTCAACTACAAGAGGAGGGGTACTCAGCCCACACAAAAGGCCCATCGTGAGTACCTAGCTTGGGTAATAGGAGAGGCTGTGCCACTGGACCCTACAGGATACCTAGTATATTAGACCACACTACCAAGACACAGAGTCAAAGAAGCTCTACCTAATACATAGAAACAAACACAAGGAGGCTGCCAAACAAGGAGACAAAGAAACATCGCCCAAATGAAAGAACAGATCAAAACTCTAGAGAAAGAGCTAAATGAAATGGAGATAAACAATTTATCAACTGTAGAGCTCAAAACACTGGTTATAAGGATGCTGAAAAAACTTAGTGAGGACCTCAGCAGCATAAAAAGGACCCAGTCAGAAACAAAGGATACACTAATTGAAATAAAGAACAATTTACAGGGAAACAACAGAAGAGTGAATGAAGCTGAGAATCAAATCAATGATTTGGAACATAAGGAAGCAAAAACCAACTAATCAGAATAGCAAGAAGAAAAATGAATCCAAAGAAATGAGGATAGTATAGTATAAGCAGCCTCTGGGGCAGCTTTAAGAGGTCCCATATTCACAAGGGTGCCAGAAGGAGAAGAGAAAGAGCAAGAAATTGGAAATCTACCTGAAAAAGTAGTGAAAGAAAGCTTCCCTAATTTGGGAAAGGAAATAGACATGCAAGTCCAGGAAGCACAGAGAGTTCCAATTATGATGGATGCAACAAAGCCCACTGTAAAAAACATCATTATTAAAAGGCCAAGTGTTAAAGATAAAGAGAGATTCTTCAAAGCAAGAGAAAAGTAGTTACTAGAAAGATGCTAGATGAGAGGGGGGAGGGAGAGCACTGGTGAAGAGGTGAGGGGATTAAGTACAAATAGGTAGTTACAGGACAGCCATTGAGATATAAAGTAAAGTATAAGAAATGGAATAGCCAAAGAACTTATACACATGACCCATAAATATGAACAATGGTAGGGGGATTGCCTAAAGGCGAATGCCTAAGGGAGTTTGGGAGCTGGGTGGAGGGGGACAAAAGGGATAGATAAATCAGGACAACTGTAATAGCATAATCAATAAAATATAATTTTTAAAAAGTTAAATCAAGGTTGTATAAGAAGTCTTACCAATTTGAGATAATAGTTCAACATTCAGATACCAAGATCCAGTGGGCATCTGGCAGCATGGGACCAGTGATTTGGAAAGACAGTGAGAACTGATGAAAAAAACTGTAGATTTTTTTCTTAAAAAATAAAAACCACTTTAGAATGTTCATATTCTGAAGCATAGAGACACTAGACTGTGTGCAATTCCAGAGTACTGATCACATCATTTATTTTCATTTCCCTTAATATTTAGCATAGTTCCTAGCACACAGGAGACTTTCAGTAAAATGTTGCAGAGGTGGAAGGAATAGATATAGGAATAGAACTGCATGTCTTATTAATGGCAGAGCTCTGTCTATAGCCCAGGTTTCCTGACTCTCCACTGTACCATAACATAGAGATGACCTCCAAATATCCATCATAGGATCCCCTAAAGAAATGGTATAAGAAATGAAAATAAAATCACCTGTGGGTATGCTGGGTTCTAGGGGCAGATGAAAGAGAGACATAAGAAAGCAGTAAAGAAAGGTCAGAGTTATGAGCAGGGGTTGGGGGTAGGAATTATAGTGTTGAATCACAGACCCAAAGGAAATTTTTTAAGAAAGGAAGCACATCAAAAGTATCAAATGAGTCCTGGCTGGTGTGGCTCAATGGATTGAGTGCGGGCCTGTGAACCAAAGGGTCACTGGTTCGATTCCCAGTCCAGGGCAGGTGCCTGGGTTGCAGGCCAGGTCCCCAAGCAGGAGGCTCGTGAGAGGCAACCACACATTGATATTTCTCTCCCACCCTTTCTCCATCTCTTTCCCTCTCTCTAAAAACAAACAAATAAAATCTTAAAAAAAAAATCAAATTATCCTCTGTTACACCAGTGAGACCCAAGGCAGGGAGAAGTAACTTTTACAAGTACAAATTAAGATATTTTCATCTACCTTTCAGAGCATTTTAAATACATGAATCACTCATAGCAACGGTTCAAAAATAATACTGCAATCTCTAGTAAATTTTTCTCTACAAAATACATAACAAAAAATAAAGTCACTATAGTAAGTAGAGTTAAATAAAAATATGCACAATATATGAAATCTAAAGCAAAAAGTGACAACTAAAAAAATAATCATTTACCATGCACTGATAACAACAAAATACATGAAATACTGAAGGTCTTACCTTAAATCTCTTGTCCTGCAATACTTTCTTGATGGCAACCAGTTCTCCCGAATCACAAAGTTTGGCTTGATATACCACACCAAATGACCCATTTCCAATCACTTTAGTGTCTGTATAGCTGACTTCTTGTGGCCTGTCTGGACCCTGCCCAGGAGTTGCCACCACTGTGGTCACCTTACTGCCATCCTTGTCTCCTAAAAGAAAGAAAGTACGGAAAAATGAGAAACTGTAAAGAATTAAACAGAAAATTGCCAAAGTATACATATTAAACTATATTCTTTGCCACAAACTATTTTGCAAATGTTTATCTCAGTATATCATATAGAATTACTTCAACTATTTGTTTCAATTTAAGTGTTTTTTTAAACCATTCTATAGACCAGGCATCATGCTTTACACATGTGATTCCATTTAATGGAAACACCAACACCAAGAAGTTGATAATACTCTGCCCGCATTACATATAATAGGAAGAAAGGTGGACCTAATAGGGTTTGAATCCTTATCTGTCCAACTCTAAAGGCACTAGTTATTTCCTCAAGGCTTCCTTATTTTATTTGAAAACAAGTATGTGAAGCTGAAAATGTCTAAATATGCTAATTCTAATCACACCACTCTGACTTTAGGAGACTAAGGTTTTTGCTTCTCCATATACTACTATTTCTTTTTAAGAAAAAGTGGAATATTTCTCAGAGAAAGGTAAGATGGGGAAAAGGAACAGGAAAAGAATGTTAACTTGGGGGGTAAGAAATGCTTAAAAGAAAAATCAAAACTATTCTGAACTTAGCCTCATTCACACGTAGCTCATAGGCTCTGAGGTCTCTGCCCACTCATGGCCCTCTCCTTACCTTTTTTGCCTGCCTTCCCTTTGACCCAGGAACAATCCAAAGACTCTGCAATTCAAGCTCAAGAGCCACTTCCTACTTGACTGGGCATGGTTCACAATCATGTTTTTCTCTCAATTCTTAAACTATTCTAAACCATTCTATGCTACCTAGCACCTAATTTCAGAACTTTAAATTATTCTTTTATTGATTTGAGAATACACAGAGATCCTAATGACTACAGTGATCTGAAGTAGCAATTAGGACTTGTGCTTCTTCTCTCTCTTCCCTAACGAATCTAAAACCAATTCTCAGTATCATATTAGTCCACAGGCTCAACGACTACACTACCCATTTTTATTTTATTCTCTACTACTTTATCAATTTTACTTTTGAGATGCTAACTGAATTCATAAATGATGTAATAAAAGAAAATATAATGTAATATTTAACTCTAGGTCCAAATCACAATTATTAAGTATTCATTTGTACTTGACATATAAAAAGACAAAAAATATAAGCTAATATTCCAATGGTTCTAGTGTTTGTCCTCTACCAAATATAAAATTGTGTGATAACTAAATATCCAAATATTAGTGGTATATTATAACCAGTATTTATGGCCATTTAAGTTCACAGAGGTATTAATACACACACAAGTCAGTAACAGGTAGTGTATGTTACATTATGGCCAGCTATCTGGAACATATGTCTTCAGCTCTGAGGAGAAACACCCCAACAGGTATGATTTAGTTAGCATAAATCCAACACCACTTGTAGAAAGAATAACTCAAATCTTGTCTACACCATCATTTTTATTTACAACCATATCACATATGCTTTAAATGTATATGAACCCCAGGACAAGCCAACACATATATAGCAGTTCTCAAAGCTTTCAAATGCTCCCTTCACACCTCACTTCTGAGTAAAATAAATCTTAAATAAACTTGCTAAAAAACCTTGTTTAATCTGAGTTCTAAATTATTATGCTCCATTCCCCCAAAATAGTCCGTATTACTTTTGTTTCTTACCATGTTAACCTTAACTCTACTTTTTCAGGTTGACTATAAACTTCACTACAAGTTACTTTCTTCTTCATTTGAAAAATAAATTTGTATTATAGCACTCCTAAAGACAGAACACAGTCTTTTGAACTTAAACTCTTCATAAAGAGATCTAGAAAAGTTAGATCCAGAAAGATTAAAATGCAAGGTATTGAACACATTTTCTTATAATCTAATTGTCCCAAAGAAAATAAAAAGCAGAAGTGATTCAAACAATCTGACTCTTCCCTAGATCATCCAAGTTCAAACCACTTCAGGAGGTAGGGAGGGAGGGGAAGAAAGAGAAAGAAAAGAAAGAAAGGAAGAAAAAAATCAAGAACTATGAATTAATAGTTCGACTGAACAAGAGTTGCTTGCAAAACTTCACAGACCTAATTCACATCATTTTTAATTACCTAACATAATTAATAGATTTTAAGAGTGACTGTTATACTCCACAATTTTAAGTGAAAACAAAACCTATTTGAAATATAACCAAAACTTATGCTTTTCTACTGTATAACTATATTTCAATATCAGCTTTGTACTTGTAATAAATACAAAGTACTTATAATAAGTACTTGTAATAAGTGACTTGTAATAAGTCACAGCTTTGTACTTGCTCTGATAAGAGAATTTAAGCAATATAAGATTGTGTAATGACTTCCCCCTCTTGTCTCCTCTGAGGTTTCATTTCTAAAACAAAATTCACATTTCAAAGAAATGATTTCAGAGTCTCAAGAATCAACTAAGAAAGAAATCCATTACAACCCTGGGATTTATCACCTCTTGAACCTCAACTACCATACTTGGGAACGGCTCTCCCAGCATCATGATTTGCATACAAGAAAAGGCACAAATGTGATAATTCTGCAAAAATATTAAAAACAAAGTAGAAAGATAAACAGGTCCTATAGATCATTTAAAGATACTCTTGAGGCCTCTTAATTTGAAACTGATTGAATGTGGGCACGGGTCAGTCCTTTCACCTTCCTGTACACCTAGTAAAAAAAAACCCTAATTATCTTAGAAGAAATTAAAAGATTTATTCTCTTGCAAGTAGTTAGAGAAACACTGAGAACTCTTAATGACTATACTCTACTACTATAAAATCCCTGGATACACTAAGAACAATGGCTCTCAGGCTTTCTACCTCAAGCGTCCTGCAATTTTTATTTGGAAATCATCAAGCTAATCATTAGACTGCTCCATCAGAGGTCTGAAATAGCAGAGCTATAATGAATGGTAAGGTATCACTGAGGATGACTTGGCATGAGCATTAGTAGCGCACAGGGCAGTCAGCATCTAGTGTGCCAAGGAAAAGCCTGTCATCACTTGGCATTGTAACTTGCTAAGTTCGCAAGAAAATAACAGCTGTATAAAAATTTACTGTATAAAAAACTTTCCAATTGTTTCATCTACTCTAATATTTATATCATAAATGTAGAGATGAATTATGTTTACTATGCAAATGAGGAAAGTGAGACTAAGAGAGAGTAACATGCCCAACATCATTAAGCTTCAGCAGAACTTTGCACTTGCCTCATACTGCCTCTGCCATATTTTACAACCTTCCTACTACAGCTGAAAAGACTAACCTCATATACTCTTAACTCCCAAAGCAGACCATGTTTCTGAAAATATGATGTAATAGAATATTATGTAAAAGTAAGAGAATAAATAAGTCATCTTTTATAGTTTTCAGGCCTCAATTATTCATTTATTAATAGCTAAAAAGCTCTTTCTAAAGATAATCTGGCAGCATTAGATTTTGAAACTTATCCCCTCCCAAAAAACCATATGGAAAACAAAAATGAAAATCAACTGATTCTGTGATATTCAAACATTTAACATTTGCTACCAGAAATGGGATAATTTTGAATCTTAGCAATAAGCAGCATTTTAAGCTCTGCTACCAAGACCCCAAAATATTCATGAAAAGCTAAAAATCATTAACAAATCTGCATCATTTAAAAAAAGTCACCACTTTGTCAATACTAAACTTCCCAGAATACATGGTATAGTGAGTCTCAAACCAATTACAATAAAATTGGTCTCCTAAAAATGCCACTGTCTCTAGGAGCAACAGCAGAACGGTGGGCATAGCTGGGTTCCAGGACCTCTCTCTGGATAGAGGGCTCCTGGGATCCTCTACTTCAATTAAAATTCACTCAGGTGTTATTAATTCCCTACTATAACTAAAATACAATCAAATCCCCTACTTTGTCACAAAAGGCTCCTCATGAAGCAATGGAAAGATGGCCCACAACAGAACCACCACTTTCTATTGAAGGTTGTTAAATACAGAATACATTTTTACAAAAGTTTCAGAATACCCCAAAAAGGTATGTGCAGCCTAGTTTTCAATCTCTCAAACACAGGTTTGTGCCTTCTGGTTACATTTTTTAAGTCTTCTGAAGTCACTCCTCAAACCAAGTCACCCAGAGATGAACAAATGTTACAGCATTAACACCCACAGTCCAAATCCAAGGTGTGGAGGTGAGTGTCCAAAAACCAAAGGCCACTTCAGGCATGTTTAATTATTTAAGAAGAATCTGATACTGACATTCTCATTTTATATGAATGATAAATCTCAAAGTTGAACATACTTTAGTGGTTTAATTTAATGTTTCTTAAGATTCATGAGCCCTGAAAAAGCAACAACTATAACACTTTTTAACTGAGAGGCTTTTAGAGATGTTAATAAGCCAAATTATTAATACAAACTGAACCAAGTTAGTAATGGCTGTCTATAGAAAACTTCCTTTAACTCCATGTAGAAATAAGAGTTTAAAGTCTGGCACAAAAGCCCAGAGAACCCATACACCACCATCTGTGACTACAAGGAAAATACAAAGTATTTTTATGAGGCTTTTGATCTAACAATAAATGGTAGAGAAAACAGCACTGCTTATTGTTTCTCTAGCAGAAGTACGAGATAGTGATTTTTACAGATGTTCAACAACAATATCGCAAACACTATACTGAAAAATATATAAATTATTCAAAAGAACCAAGAAAAAAGCTTAAATTTTCAGGTATGGTTAAGATTGTCGAATGATAAACAGTGACCACTTTCAAATTTTCAGGTTTTTAAATCAAAGTTCAAACAACTCTTTATCCTAAGTGACTGGCTGAGGAACTTCTATTAAAACAAGATGTTCTCCCAAAAATAAACAAAGCAGCTTAGAAACATGAAAACAACATACAATTAATAAGCAAAAGAAATAAAAAGAAACTGAGGTCCACAGAATCAGTTACACAAATTCTAAAGTAAACTTATTCTTGTCATGAAATAGGGGCTCTAGTCTATGATGCGGAAGCTCTAGCAACTGCTCACAACCTTGGAGCAAACTATGAAGAAAGAAAGGGAATGCTACCCAAGCAGCTGAACCAGTCATACCAACCCTAATAATCAGTAGCATTATATATTAAAAATTAAAAATTTAGAGCAATTTCTACATAACCTTGATGTGATAAAAATCTCTCTAGCAAGACCTTTCCCCCTAGACAATATTCACCTCCGTATGATTCTATCTAAATGGGAAAAACAAAACAAGAGTTACTAAATTTTCTTTGGGAATAGGAAGATTAAGCAAAAGGAGAGGCAGGGAAAACAAATGAACAGATGTCATACATGGGCTGGCTTTTGGAGATGTTTCCCTGTATATCACTTCTAGAAATAGGAAAAGAGAGTGGCGGAGAATGAAGATAAAACAGAAAAGATTCCAGAGTTCTTGACAGCATAATAATACCACATTTTCAATCACAGGAAGATACCATGCCAAAGAAATAACAAGCATCAATTCTGAAGAACTACAAAATCCTCCCTAAAAAAAAATTCAGCCAAGTTTTTGTCCTAAGAGAGAGGCGTAATGGTGTAATATGGGCTCTGAAGTCATACCAAGGTCTGAATCACATATTCTACCACTTAATATATATCAAGTGGAGACGGCTGCTACTATAGAGGGATGTTGTGATGATTAACAGATCAAACAGTTTTTTTTAAGTGTATACCACACATTTGGTGCTAAATAAGAAAAAAATACACTCTTCTGCTCTGCTCTGCTCTTTTACCATGCCCTACTACAGTGCTTATCACATGTTTTTAAATTAAGAGTCTCAGCTCTCACCTGACTAAGAGGTCTTAGGAAAGCCAGACATCATCTGAATCATTTTCGTGCTTATTAGTACAGGGTTCTAGTACAGCAAATATTTATTGTTGAATTTATATAAGAATCACTCAAGCAGAACTGTTAGTATTTGGGAGCTGACTACTGCATGCTAAACATTAAGAAATGTTTTTGCTTCTTCTTATGCTTGCATTGATCAGATACAAATCTCCAAGGATAACGTATATAGAAAGGCTTTATAAGTAGTAAAACAGAATAGAAGGCTTACTGAAAATAAGGCAACAATAAGCAGCCAACGCCATGTGGATTTACCGGTAGAAGAATTACTCCGTTTTATAACCCTGTTTCAAAAATTTCTGGTTTCTTTAGAGCATCAATATGCAGCAATGGATAAAAAGTGGGAAAGGGATACCTTGAGGTCTGAGGTTCAATTTATACCAAAATGTGTGGTGAGTATATTCCTTAAGTACTGTTTACAGTTTGCAAGCGATACTCACAGCAGACATAAGAGTAAGCGGGGAGAGTTTACTAAAAATGATGAGTCTAGAAATTTACCACTAGAGAGACTCAAAAGGATGCAGTGTGGCTCAGGAAACTGCATTTTTAATAAGCACCACCAAATGATTCTTAATGCAGTTCCAGCTACCATACTTTAAGAAAAACCAGAACACCATTTAATCCTTACAATAATCTTGTGACTTGATACTCAGGTTAATCATTTAACAAATGAGAGAAACTGAGATGTTCAAAAAGGTAACTCCTTCAATAAAGTGTACGCACAGTTCACAGGATTCACAGGCGTCCATTAACTCTAAAACCTGTGTCCTACTACATTACTTTGCTTAAGATCATGCCATAAAAATAACACACAGGGTCGGGGTCCTAAAATCAACTTTGTTTTCTGCAAAACTTAAAACTTCAAATATTTTAAAGAAAGTTCTGATGCAAGTCAAGTATCTATCAGATACCCAACTTTCTACTTCAAAATATCCATACTCCTTTTGAACTAATTTTAATTGACTCATTTTTTATTTTCTCTTAAAACCCAAATTCTACTTTAAACCAAAAACTAGAATAAACCAGGCTAATTTTCAAAAACCTGAGCTTATGTATTATTTTACTTGTAAACCATGAACTGAAATCAAGCATATTTTCCTTTTTTCTAACACCAGTGTCCTGGAATGTAATCAATGAAGCCCAAAATAAATGTTTCACTTGGTCTTCAGCCCTCACTTGAAATAATAAGATGTATTTTAGAAACAGGTTTGTTTCCCATGAAAGTCTAAAAGGCTGAGAGCAAGCAAGCATGTAAAGAGCTTCAGGAATTTACATTGCGATGTTTAAGTCTTAAATATGTTTATCTGCTTGATTTACTGACATAAATTTGGGGTGAAGGGAGAGTAACAATACATTTAAATTTTTCTTAATGAGAAGTTTACCATATTACCAAAGAAAGAGTATACTACACATGGATGGAAAGGGTAAATGGTAAACTTAGATTAACGAAACAAATATTACTTTTAAAAACACAGTAATTCACTGATCCAGTGGTCACATGTCTGGCAACTTCAATCGTGAGCAGCCATGAATCCAGAAGAAAGTCAGAAAACAAAGCTGATATATTTTATTCCAGTCTTGAGTGAGCATAATATTAAAACCAATACAAAATATTAAAATGCTCTACAAAATTCTTTTAATGGATTAGGTCTCTGTTTGACATGCCTTCTGACAACCCAAATCCATGCAATGTAATAGCTCACTCAGTCTTTCCCCTGAATTAAGCACCAAAGTTATCCCCACCCCAAAATCCAAACTGTTCTTTATACGGTACAACATATAAACTTACATCTTTACATGCATTTTAAAGTGGTGGTTACAAATCTAAAATGTTCTGTAAAATTTCAACAGAAGTAGAGGAAAAGAACAGGATGGAATTTGTTTTCTTCCAGAGGACTTGCTCACTCTAGGTTGGTCCTATTGCTTTACCAATTACAATTTAACAATGTGGATACAAAAGGGGTGCTATAATAAATCATGAATTCCTAACATGGCAGGTCAAGGTGCACAAAAGCCTATAACTTCTATATCATGCCCTAAGCCTATAACTTCTTTTTTTTAAATATATTTATTGATTATGCTATTACAGTTGTCCCATTCCCCCCCATCACTCCACTCCATCCTGCCCACCCCCTCCCTCCCACATTCTCCCCCTATATAGTTCATGTCCATGGGTCATACATAGAAGTTCTTTGGCTTCTACATTTCCTACACTATTCTTACCCTCCCCCTGTCTATTTTCCACCTATCATCTATGCTACTTATTCTCTGTACCTTTCCCCCCCTCTCCGCCTCCCACTCCCCTATTGACCACCCTCCATGTGATCTCCATCTCTATGGTTCTGTTCCTATTCTAGTTGCTTGCCTAGTTTGCTCTTGTTTTTGTTTTAGGTGTGGTCGTTAATAAGTGTGAGTTTGCTGTCATTTTTACTGTTCCTATTTTTGATCTTCTTTTTCTTAGGTAACTCCCTTTAACATTTCATATAGTAAGGGCTTGGTGATGATGAACTTCTTGAACTTGACCTTATCTGAGAAGCACTTTATCTTCCCTTCCATTCTAAATGATAGCTTTGCTGCATACAGTAAATCTTGGATGTAGGTCCTTGCCTTTCATGACTTGGAATACTTCTTGCCTGTAAGGTCTCTTTGGATAAATCAGCTGACAGTCTCATGGGAAGTCCTTTGTACATAACTGTCTCCTTTTCTCTTGCTGCTTCTAAGATTCTCTCCATCTGTTTCATCTTAGGTAATGTAATGATGATGTGCCTTGGTGTGTTCCTCCTTGGGTCCAGCTTCTTTGGGACTCTCTGAGCTTCCTGGACTTCCTGGAAGTCTATTTCCTTTGCCAGATTAGGGAAGTTCTCCTTCATTATTTGTTCAAATAAGTTTTCAATTTTTTGTTCTTCCTCTTCTCCTTCTGGCACCCCTTTAATTCGGATGTTGGAACGTTTCAAGATGTCCTGGAGGTTCCTAAGCCTCTCCTCATTTTCCCGAATTCTTGTTTCTTCATTCTTTTCTGCTTGGATGTTTCTTTCTTCCTTCTGGTCCACACCATTGATTTGAGTCCCAGTTTCCTTTGCATCACTATTGGTTCCCTGTACATTTTCCTTTGTTTCTCTTAGCATAGGCTTCATTTTTTCATCTACTTTTCAAACAGATTCAACCAATTCTGTGAGCTTCTTGATTAGCAGTGTTTTGAACTGTGCACCCAATAGGTTGGCTATCTCTTCCTCGCTTAGTTGTATTATTTCTGGTGCTTTGAAGTGTTCTGTCATTTGGGCCTTTTTTTTTTTTTTTTTTTTTTGTCTTGGCGCAGCTGTTACTTAAAGTGGCGGAGCCTTAGGTGTTCACAGGGCGGGGTAACGCTGGTCGCTGTGCTGTGATGCTGTACGTGGGGGAGGGGCCGAGAGGGAGCAATGGCGCCCACTCCACTCTCCCCTGGATTTCAATCTTTCACTCAGCTACCCACAATCAAACTGGGCCCCTCTGGGGCTGGTTCCCGAGTGGGTGGGCTTGTGCATGCCCTAGGCCCCTGTGGGTCTCTCCAAAGACCTTTCCTGTGAGGCTGGGAGTCTCTCCTGCTGCCGCCCCAACCCCCACGGGCGTTTTCAATCAGAGGTTTGCCTGGGTAGCGCAGTCTGCTTCACTCCCTGCCGTTTGTCCGGTTTATCTGTGCACGAATGTCGGGCCGCAGGGTCTGCTGGTGGTCAAACTGTCTGCCCCGTTTGTCCCACACTCCGCCAGTCTCAGTCCCACCACGGCAACGCGAGTCCTCTCCGCGCCGGCTGCCTGTCTCCACCCCTCCTACGGGTCTGGATGAATGTTTATTTTTTATTTCCCTGGTGTCGGACTTCCTTGCCGTTCGATTTTCTGTCAGTTCTGGTTGTGTGAGGAGGCGCAGGGTGTCTACCTACGCAGCCATCTTGGTTCTCCTGTCCCTATAACTTCTTTAGTGAAAGGTTTTTAGGCCTGTCTGTTGTTCTTCTACATCTATGTTGTTGGGGGTTTTTTTTTGTTTGTTTTGAGTGCATTTTATTGATTATGCTATTATAGTTGTCCTAATTATTGTCTTCCCTTTATCCCCACTCTGCCCTGCACCCCCCCACCCTCCAGCATTCCCCCCCTTAGTTCATGTCCATGGGTTGTACATATAAGTTCTTTGGATTCTCTGTTTCTCATAGTATTCTTAACCTCCCCATCTATTTTATGCCCACCAATTATGCCTCTTATTCCCTGTACCTTCCACCTATTCTTCGCCTCCCCCTCCCCACTGATAACCCTCCATGTGATCTCCATTTCTCTGATTCTGTTCCTGTTTTAGTTTGCTTAGTTTTTGTTTTTGTCTTTTAAGCTCAGCTGTTAATAGCTGTGAGTTTGTCATTTTACTGTTCATATTTTTATATTTTCTTCGATAAGTCCCTTTAACATTTCATACAAAAAGAGCTGGGTGATGATGAACACCTTTAATTTGAACTTATCTGGGAAGCACTTTATCTGCCCTTCCATTCTAAATGATAGCTTTGCTGGATAGACTCATCTTGGATGGAGGTCTCTGCCTTTCATGATTTCAAATACTTCTTTCCAGCCCCTTCTTGCTTACAAGGTTTCTTAGGAGAAATCAGCTGATAGTCTTATGTGAACTCCTTGGTAGGTATCTGTTTCCTTTCCTCTTGGCGCTTTTAAGATTCTCTCCTTATCTTTAATCTTGGGTAACTTAATGATGGTATGCCTCAGTGTGTTCCTCCTTGGGTCCAATTTCTTTGGGACTCTCTGGCCTTCCAGGAAGTCTATTTCCTTTGCCAGATTGGGGAAGTTTTTCTTCATTATTTTTTTCAAATAAGTTTTCAAGTTCTTGCTGTTCCTCTTCTTCTGACATCCCTATGATTCGGATATTAGAGCACTTAAAGTTGTCCCAGAGGTTCCTAAGCCTCTCCTCATTTTTTTGAATTCTCATGTCTTCATTCTGTTCTGGTTGAATATTTATTTCTTCCTTCTGGTCCAAACTGTTGATTTGAGTCCTGGTTTCCTTCCCTTCACTGCTAGTTCCCTGTGCATTTTCCTTTATTTCACTTTCATAGCCTTCACTCTTTCCTCTATTTTGTGATCATACTCAACCAATTCTGTGAGCATCCTGATTACCCATGTTTTGAACCCTGCATCTGATGAGTTGTCTCTCTCCTCGTCACTTAGTTCTTTTTGTGGAGTCTTGATCCGTTCTTTCATTTGGGCCATATTTCTTTTTCTCAAGGCCCCTGTTATGCAGTAAGAAGATGGAGCAACTCAGGTCACTGCAGTGTGGCGCTGTCTGCCAGGGAGGGGTCAGAGAGGGAAAAATGCTGCCCACCCTCTCTGCTCTAGAGCCACTTTCCAAAAAACTCTTCTATGAGACTGGGAGTTTCTCCCGCAATGACAACCCCCCCAGTTTTTTACTGCTACAGGTTTGGAGTCTTTAGATTCCTGTTCAGCCAGCCCACCTCCCGGAGGTGGTCCACCACCTTGCCGCAGTTCCTCTCTGCTTGGCTGCCCATCTCTGCCCCACCTATTGGACTGGATGAGTGTTTCTTTAAGTCCTTGCTAGTTGAAATTCCATGTAGTTTGATTTTCTGGCACTTCTGGTTCTTTATTGTTTTTAAACTGGTTGTTGTCCTTCTTTTGGCTGTGCGAGGAAGTGAAGCATTTCTACTATGCCTCCATCCTGGCCAGAACTCCTAAAGATCTATTCTTGTACATCTATGTTAACACACCTTTGAAATGTCAGAAGGAATACCTCTAGAAGGTGTGACTACCCTCAAGAGAGCACATAATCATAACTGCCCTATAATCCAAATCCTGCTCTGTATTCTCTCACTTTCATGTAATCTACCTTACATTTCCTCCTTAATTTCAAGTGCATAAAAGAAACTGAAAATTTGTTATTATCTGGAGCATTTGAGATCTTGCTTCCTGGCTACTGTCATCGGTTTTGGCCCAAAGAAACTCTTATAAAACTTCTTTACAGGTTTGGACCTTACAGGCTTTTTATGTCAACAATAACTAACAGCCAATCTATGAGGGCAGCAATAATATTTATCACATGTTTACTGCTATAGGCCCATTTTATGACTATGCACATAGCAGGATATAAAATATAGGGTAGGGCAAAAGCAGGTTTACAGTTATGGGCATGCAAAACAGTTCATTCTTATATTATTATTTATTAATTATTATATTATTTTCCATACAAACTGCAAACCTGCTTTTGCTCCATGTTGTATTTGTTCATTTCAAGTGAACAAATTTCTAAGTATTCCACTGTACTTTGAAAACTGCTAAAGGTCTGAAGTTACTAAAATAAGTACCTGTAACTCATAAGATGACAAAGAGAGTCCACCACCTCTTTGTCATCTGTTTTCTTCCAAGCAGAATGCATGACCTAGTGACTCCAGGATCACAAATTCAACCTTTGTGCCCCAGGGAGTCTGCAAGCCATAGTGTTCCAGGGAGGGAACTGTGCCACAGATATAGAATTGTTGATCAACAAATAAAGAAGTACTAGGAAAACTGCTACCAGACTATAACTTTTATCCGGTTAACATTTTTTCCAAATCCCTTACCTATCCTTTCTTCTTCTTCTTATAAAAAGATCTGCTTGAGATGAGTTGTTAAGATGGTTTTTAGGGTACATAATCCACAATCTTCTCAGGTTTCCGGCATCTAAATAAAGTGCCCATGAAGATTCAAACCTTTTACTTATTGATTCTGGTAGTGAAAGGCAGCATGAATGCCACCTTTTCTGGTTTCAGTTGCTATCCCACATTACAAAAAACAAAAATTTAAAAAAAAAAAAAAAAAAACCTCTGAAATGTGTACATATATAAATACCAAGGTAGCAATCTAGCTTCCCAAGATACCCAGCACTAGCTACTGACCAACACAGGGATATCTAATCCAGTACAATTTCTCATCATACCCTTCCCTCTCCCCCAACAGTAATCACATTGCTCTATCAACTCCTTATCTCTCAGATTAAATCCTTTTATCAATCAAGTACCAGTATCTAGGAGTTTCTAGTTTTGTTTAATTACTATTCTTGTAATATTATTATTTTCTATTATTTTTCACTGTAAATATGTAGATATCTGAGTTATTCTGGCTTACTTAGGCTTTTATAAAATAGCTTGGGACCTAACCATTTTTATTTTACATATTTAAAAAACGTTCCATGGAAAATATGTTCTAAATTCCAAAACTACTGATAAACTTTTCTGAACATAATCCATTTATAGGCCAAGACTTTTCTGCATAATCTGGAGAGGAAATAAACCTAAAATATTACAGATTAACTTGTAAAACTGTTAAAGTGGAAATGAGATAGGATTTCTCATTACTTCTTTAAGAGTTTTAACAAGAATCTCTAACTGTGAAGAACAAAACAGCCAAGTAAGAAGAGTTCTGTCATTAATTCCATTTTTGCAAGGTATGCCACACATTTTCAAATACTGATTTTTATTTTACATTTACAACTATCGGAGTAATGATGCTATGTTTACAGTTAATAAGGAATGTGCCTAAAAGGAAAATATATATTGTTTCAACTGATTTGAATTACTCAGAATCAAATACAAACTGGTTTTTATGTTTGCCCTTCTCTTCCTCCCTCTAAAAACTGGCTTAACAGTCCTCAACACTCTCCCAGCAAAAACAGTTTTTAGAGATCCAAGCAATGGCATTCAAATAGGGCAAATCCCAGGCCCATCCCTCCACAAACGAACAGTACCGACAGACCAACTGGGTCAATTCACAAAGCAGAGTCCACTTAGTATTTCTCTCCACAAAGTTCTGCTAGAAGAGATGCTAACTGGACTCTATCAAATAAAGGCCACTGGAATGACAGTCCTACACTCACAGTGGGACTATAATAACACATGGTTCCAATTGCCAGTGCTTAAGCACTATGGCTGATCCTCTTGCTAGTCAGTCACAGAAGAGAATGCTAGGTGGGACATCCAGTGCCAAGGGCAGAGCACTTCCTACACTGCAGACTCATTACTTACAGTGTCAGACGCCTAGAGGACTTAAAGGTAGGAAACTCTTTCTTCTGATAAAGAATTTTTATTCTTGGTCTATCGGAGTAATGATGCTATGTTTACAGTTAAATAAGGAATGTGCCTAAAAGGAAAATATATATTGTTTCAACTGATTTGAATTACTCAGAATCAAATACAAACTGGTTTTTATGTTTGCCCTTCTCTTCCTCCCTCTAAAAACTGGCTTAACAGTCCTCAACACTCTCCCAGCAAAAACAGTTTTTAGAGATCCAAGCAATGGCATTCAAATAGGGCAAATCCCAGGCCCATCCCTCCACAAACGAACAGTACCGACAGACCAACTGGGTCAATTCACAAAGCAGAGTCCACTTAGTATTTCTCTCCACAAAGTTCTGCTAGAAGAGATGCTAACTGGACTCTATCAAATAAAGGCCACTGGAATGACAGTCCTACACTCACAGTGGGACTATAATAACACATGGTTCCAATTGCCAGTGCTTAAGCACTATGGCTGATCCTCTTGCTAGTCAGTCACAGAAGAGAATGCTAGGTGGGACATCCAGTGCCAAGGGCAGAGCACTTCCTACACTGCAGACTCATTACTTACAGTGTCAGACGCCTAGAGGACTTAAAGGTAGGAAACTCTTTCTTCTGATAAAGAATTTTTATTCTTGGAAAACATCTACATGTCAAACTTGGCCCTCTGCAGATGGTCTTAATCATTTCCTACTTGTTTCCTTTTTGACCTAATGCATAAATCAGGACAGGAATAGCATATCTGCTAAGAGAATGGTAGCTAAATTCCTTTTTATACCATTATCTCCACAATCTACAGAAGCAATGAAAAACACACTCCTTTTTAAAAGGGCTCAGTGGAAAAGAGAATGTCATTTATTTTTTTCTTCATTGGCATTGTTTTCTTTTTTTTTTTTGAGTGAGTGCCATTTGAAATGGTAGGGGAGGGTCAATTCTATACTTTGAGTACTTGTACTTTAATAAAACATCATCTCTGCATAGCTTTATTAAAATATTAATTCTCACATGTGTTTATGCTACTACATACATTCTTTCTCTTTTGTATTCTCTCATACACATATGTCACACAGTAAGCTTAGTGATAGAAAATTATCAAAAATGTTGAGAATACAAAAGGAAAAAAGATAATAGTACAATTTTTGGTTCAAATACCTTGTCGTTATTGATTAATTCATCACATGCTAATAAGAATTATCTATGCACCAGACAGGTACTATGCTAGGAATTGGGGTCACAAAAAAAATGAATATGACAAATGAGGCCTCTTCCTTCATAGGGCTTTCTGTACAAAGGAAATGTATTAATGAAATCTGGATTCATTATTCAAAACCAGGGATCAGTATCTCCTATAACTTAATACAGTCATGTACCTTACTAATTATTTTCACATAACACCTCACATAAACCTAACAAGCCTGTAAAGTACATGAAATTACCTCCACCTCACAGATGAGGAAACTGAAGCTCCAGGAAATTTAACAGATTCTAAGATCACAAAGTAATAAGAGGGCCACTTAAAAGAGCTGTTTTAACTCCAATTGTCAAGTCCATTACTAATGTATCAGTCTACTTGTAAGAAAAGGTCAAACAGGGAAAGGCACTACTGAATGCCCAGATTATGAAATTATCTCACATAGAAATAAAGTTCCAAAAATCTTTAAAATTGTTTCTGGCATGAACACATGCAAATAACGGGACAAAATTTCCACTGAAGACTTCTGAGCTGAATCCCCCCCAGACTCCATCCAATACAGTGTACATTAATACTTCATAGATGAAATTGTTATTGTTACATGCCATCGAGTCAGCAGCTCCAACTCCTGGCAACCCTATGAATGAGTGATGTACATACACAATGTCCTGTCCTCGACAGCTCCACTCAAGTCCTGTAGATTCATGCCTGTGGCGTCTTTTAAGGCAGGGGTGTCAAACTCATTTTCACTGGGGGACACGTTATCCTCACGGGTGCCTTCAAAGGACTGAATGTAACTTTTAGGACTGAATAAAGGTAACTACTCCTTAACCAGAGGCAAGGAGCTTAGTATTGCTGCCGGGTAGACACAAGGTGCTGGGCTGGATAAAACAAGGTGGAGGGCCAGCTTTGGCCCAAGGACCTTGTGCTTGCCACCTGCGTTTTAAGGAGTCAATCCATCTAATATTTGGTTTTCCTCTTTTCCTGCTGCCTTCTATCTTTCCTACTATTATTGTCTTTTCCAAAGAACCCTGCCTTCTTGTGATGTGCCCAACAATGGACAGCTTCAGTTTTGCCAAAATATATAGCTACATAAATACACTGATGCATAAATACATACATATGAAATACATCTGAATAAAAGTTTGCTATCAAATGAGTATCTGTACAGCTATCCTATTTCCTCATCAATTTCCATGATCAAAACTGAAACCACACACCCATAAAAACAGCACCACAGAAGACAAGAGTTTTAAAGCTTCAAGGATGTGATATGGTAAATAGTCCTGTGTTACTGATAACCTTGTAGATTGACAAAGCCACAGAAAGCCATCAGGCCTACTATTTTTTGCCATGTACAATGATTACATACCACGGGCATAATAATCCCCTGTATAATACGCACGAAAATGCGTGTGTGCATTATACATTGGAGCACATTATACATGGCAAAATGCAGTATTCATTTCTAAAGTGTTAGTTTAAATTTCATCAGGACTTCCGGCCAAGATGGAGACATGAGTAGACACGCTGTGCCTCCTCGCACAACCAAAACAAGGACAACAACCAATTTAAAAACAAAAAACAACCAGAACTGCCAGAAAATCAAATTGTATGGAAGTCTGACAACCAAGGAGTTAGAAAAGAAACATTCATCCAGACCGGTAGGTGGGGCAGAGACAGGCGGTGGGGCAGAGACAGGCAGCCAGGTAGACAGGACTCGCAGCAAGGTGGTAGCTGGAGGACTGGGCAGGCAAGAAAGGTGGTGGACCAGGCGAGGCAGTGGCTGGCGGACTGGGCAGTCCCACATTCGCATGCAGATAAACTGGGAGAAAAAACTGGGGAGTGAGACAGACCAAACAACCCAGGGTTCCAGTGCGGGGAAATAAAGCCTCATAGCCTCTAACTGAAAACACCGTGGGGGTTTAGGCGGCAGTGAGACAAACTCCCAGCCTCACAGGAGAGTTCTTTGGAGAGACCCACAGGGTCCTAGAATGGACACAGACCACTCACCCAGGAATCAGCACCAGAAGGGCCCAACTTGATTGTGAGTAGCTGGGGAAGTGACTGAAAACCTGCAGACAGCAGAGCAAGCCACACTGTTCCCTCTCAAACCTCTCCCTCACATACAGCGACACAACACAGTCACGTGAGATGCCCCGCCCTGGTGAACACCTAAGGCTCCACCTCTTACTAGGTAAGAGGCGTGCTAAGACCAAAAAAAAAAAAAAAAAAAAAAAAAAAAAGGCCCAAATGAAAGAACAGATCAAAGCTCCAGAAAAAATACAACCAAGCAATGAAGAGATAGCCAAGCTATCAGATGCACAGTTCAAGACACTGGTTATCAGGATGCTCCAGGAATTCACTGGGTACTTCAATAGCATAAAAAAAGGCCCAGGCAGCAATGAAGGTCACATTATGTGAAATAAAGAAACATCTACAGGGAACCAACAGTGACAGGAAGGAAACGAGGACTGTAATCAACGGTTTGGAGCAGAAGGAAGAAAGAAACATTCAACCAGAACAGAGTGAAGAAACAAGAACTCAAAAAAATGAGAAGAGGCTTAGGAACCTCTGGGACAACTTTAAACGTTCCAAGGTCTGAATCATAGGTGGTACCAGAAGGAGAAGAGGAAGAGCAGGAACTTGAAAACTTATTTGAAAAAATAAAGAAGGACAACGTCCCCAATCTGGTAAAGAAAATAGACTTTTAGGAAGTGCAGGAAGCTCAGAGAGTCCCAAAGAAGTTGGGCCCAAGGAAGCACACACCAAGGCACATCATAATTACATTAGCCAAAATTAAACATAAGGAGAGAATCTTAGTAGCAGCAAGAGAAAAGGAGACAGTTACCTACAAAAGTGTTCCCATAAGACTATCAGCTGATTTCCCAAAAGAAACCTTGCAGGCAACAAGGGTCTGGAAAGAAGTATTCCAAGTCATGAAAGGCAAGGATCTACATCCAAGATTACTCTCTCCAGCAAAGCTATCATTTAGAATGGAAGAGCCAATAAAGTGCTTCCCAGATAAGGTCAAGTTAAAGGAGTTCATCATCACCCAGCTCTTTTTGTATGAAATGTTAAAGGGACTTATCTAAGAAAAAGAAGATCAAAAATATGAACAGTAAAATGACAACAAACTCACAGCTATTAACAACTGAACTTAAAAGACAAAAACAAAAACAAAAACAAACTAAGCAAACTAAAACAGGAACAGAATCAGAGAAATGGAGATCACATGGAGGGTTATCAGTGGCGGGGGGGGGGAATACAGAGAATAAGTAGCATAAATGGCAGGTAGAAAATAGACAGGGAAGGTTTAAGAATAGTACAGGAAATGTAGAAGCCAAATAACTTATATGTATGATCCATGGACATGAACTAAAGGGGGGGAATGCAGGTGGGAGGGGGTGTGCAGGGCAGAGGGGAATAAAGGGGGGGGGGAATGGGACAACTGTAAAAGCATAATCAATAAAATATATTTTTAAAAATTTCATCAAGAAGACCCTCATACATACAACCCATAGTCCCTTACATTTGTCCCAGGTACCTGCACTACCCAAAAAGGAGGAAAGAAAACGTAAAAGGAGAAAAGAACAAATGTACTTAACAATGCAGATACCATGACAGAAAAGAAATAGTAGACCCTAAAGGCCAATAATAGAAGCTGAGTCTCACCAATTTCATTAATATATCCATCGAAGCAAGTGAAGCAACACCTTTCTTCAACAAACATGTCACACATAGACAGTAGAACCCATAATTACAAATGTCCTACAAATGAACTGTTAGAATACAGATTTTTTTAAAAAAATTTCAGTTGGGTTACTCTAATTCTTGGGTACGATAAATATTCCAGATAATCTAGCCAACGACATAAATAAACTCCAGAAATTAACCTAGAAGTGACAGTTTTAAGTTTTTCTAAAACAAGGAATTTTCCAGATTCACATTTTTGCAGTGTAATAGACAATTCTTAATGATATTCATTCAGTACATGTAACACAAAGCCTAATTAACCACTAATTTTCTACTTTTTAGCTTATATTTTTGACCATGAGTAATGTTACTATATTAATAGTTAATATATACAAACTTCCCTCCCTCTCTTCTCTGAAAATTCCCACTACCACCACTGGGTTGAGCACCTGAATGTAATCATTCAAGTATTTCTTTACACACTTAGACTGAAAAATAAATAATAAATAACAAACTCTCTGCTTTCATGGACCTAGAGCCTAGTGACAACAGTATTATTTATACAACTAATTGTCCACTTATATAATAATTGAGGTAAGAGTATATAAAAGAGAATTACAGGATGCAATAGAACCTATAAGGGAGGATCTAGAATCTGATCAGAGTTTCATCCTCCTGAGAAAATAATATTTCAGTTGAAATTTCAAAGCGTGAAGGGAAGGAGAAGACATGTGGTGGGAAAAGGTAATAAAGACATAAAAAAAAAAGAGGGCAAAGGAGTTTAACAAAATATGGGAATAAAAAAAGAGTAGACAGTCACAGAAGACTGACCACATATTGCATGACCCTGTTTATATGAGATATCCAAAATAAGCAAATCTATGGAGACAGAAGGTAAACTAGTGATTGTCTAGGGCTAAGCGGAGGGAGAAGTAGGTGGGGAGTGACCACTAATGGGTAAGAGATTTCTTTTGGGAATGATAACAATGCTCTGAAAGTAGATTATAATGATGGTTGTACAACCTTGTAAATATACTAGAAATAACTGAATTGTACATTTTAGATGAGTGAGCTTTGTGGTATATAAAATATATTTCAATAAAGCTGTTACAAATAAAAATACATCATCCCTAAAAAGATCAGGGGGAGGTGCGTGGTAAAAGCACTTGAGAAAAAGAAGAATGGAGAAGGGGCAATTGGTGAAGAGGCCTGGAGCTGTAGCGTTATGCAGCTTTGTAGGCCATTTTAGCATCACTAGGTTTAACTGAATCCTTCTTGTCTGACATCTCGGTACACATTTGCTGCAACTCAAAAACAGTTATTTGACTAACAATCCACTACCTTCCCCAGACTGAATTTTTGGGAAAATCAGATA
This sequence comes from Desmodus rotundus, assembly GCF_022682495.2. Taxonomy (NCBI): domain Eukaryota; kingdom Metazoa; phylum Chordata; class Mammalia; order Chiroptera; family Phyllostomidae; genus Desmodus; species Desmodus rotundus. The sequence goes on from NC_071388.1 coordinate 97,466,028, forward strand.
ATTTGACTCCTTTCATGAAGAGATTATTTCAAGTAAAACTAAAGTCACTAAGAAGTGAATGACTTCTAATTAAGCAGATTATGAAATTAAAACATCTTGCCATGCTATACTTAGAGAAACAATGACTATCAGTGAAAATAAAACACCTATGCTATTTTAATTTTAAAAAATTTATATTCTAGGTTGAGGAAGTGAAAGGAATCAATATTACCACAGGGACAAAGAAAAAGATAATTGTTTTTTAATGACCAAAAACTCACCATTAGCAACCAAACAACGAATGGAACAGCTTTTGCTATGAAGAGGGGAGTCAAGGAAAAAAAATTAAAAATGTTGAAGCCACAAGCAGCATGGCCAGGCTCCTAACACTTCCAGGGGCAAATCTGAAGGAAAAGGGTGAACAGACTCCTTGATATGATAAAAAGTGAAACATGAAAACACCACAGGTAGCTATGGAGGGGGGTAGGAAGGTAAGGGAGGGAGGTTCCAGGTAAAGTTTCCAGTTACTCCCCCCCCTCCACCACCACAAATCCACTATACATCACCTGCAAACCTCAGCAAAGGCAGAAATGCCACCATCTTCCAGGTTAGTGTACTAACTTGGAGGAAGAAAAAGAAGCCCACAAAAGTAGAATGTACACCTGGCGGGAAAAAATTACTTCCTGAAGTTTATAGTGTTATAGAAGAACTTATAAGAACATGAAATAAATGCAAGAGCCCAAAGATACGGTCATAAAACAACAGAAAGATAAAAAAGGAGAATTGCTTTGGTCCTTGTATTGGTTTCCTGTGGCTGGAATAACAAATACCTTGACCTGAGGCAAGAAGTCTGAAATCAAGATGTTGGCAGGGCTCCCTCCATAGGCTATAGGAGAGAATCCATTCCTTGCCTCTTCTAGCTTTGGTAGCTGTCCACATTACTTGACTTACAGCCTTAGAGATGCCATTATTCCAATCACATGGCCTCCATCTCTCAGTGTCTGTTCTATTCTAAGGATGCCTGTCAGCTGGATTCAGATCCCACCCAGATAACCTAGAACACCTCTCCCCAACCTTTTTTGGTACCAGGGACCGGTTTCATGGAAGACAATTTTTCCAGACTGGGGGGAGGGTGTTTTGGGATGATTCAAGCACATTACATTTATTGTGCACTTTATTTGTATTATTTTTACATTGTAATATATAATGAAATAATTATACAACTCATCATAATAAGGAATCAGTAGGAACCCTGGGATTGTTTTCCTGCAACTAGATGGTCTTATCTGGGGGTGATGGGAGACAGTGACACCCAAAATGGGTTGCTTATGTTCAGTCTACTCTAATCTCGTTTTCGTTGCTGTTGCTGCAGAAAACCCTGCCTAACAAAGACAGGATGTTGGAAATGGAAGCAGGCTTTTCAGTGCTTTTGTGGCATTCTAGGATATTCTGCCTTGACTTTAATCTAGAACATATGGAGATTTGAAGTTGTAGCAAACATACTTTTAAGCCACCATCATTTTCGATCTCAAGCAGTTGATTCTGTTCTAGCATGGACAAAGTCGATTCACCTGGCTTATTCACAAATAGGTCACAGATCCATTCCTTCCTTCCCAATTCAGGAGTCTTTTGTGGTTGTGAAGAAATGCTAAAAGTCTTTTGAAAGCTGAGACAGGGGATCATGCACCAGCTGGGAGAAAGCAAGCACTGGCTCAGTCTCTTTCAAAATCTCTGCTGTTTGAAACATGTTCAAAAATCCCTATGTTCACTTGTCACCCCATAATTCCAGTTTGGTTTTGAATGGAGCCACTTTATCTCCTGACTTAAACACAGTTGACGGTCACCCCTAAAGTGACAGATTGAGTTCATTGAGCATGCTGAGTATGTCACACAAATAAGCAAGTTTTGCAACCCATTCTGTCACTGAAATGTGCTGCCAGTAGCGACGTTTTCTAAAAGAAATCTCTGGAGCAGCTCTCGTAACTCAGGAACTCTGGCCAGCGATCTCCTTTTAGAAAGCCCTTTCACCTCTATGTATAAGAGAAGACAGGTGTGCTCTGCGTCCATCTCCTCACAGAGCTGCATGACAGACATGAGTTAATAAGGACATGTACTTTAATGTGGTTGATAATTTTAATCACATCCTGAAAAATGTTAAGTTCAGGCGACCTTTTTCAGCTAGCCAGCATCTCTCTATGGATGACACAGTGCACGGACTCACATTTAGAAACGACCTCTTTGACCCAAGTAGTGAAACCAGAAAGTCATCCAGTCATGGCAGACGCTTCATCCAAGAATATATTGACACAAAATGACCAATTCAGTTTTCCTCGTATGTAATCATTCAAAGACTTAAATAGTTCTGCAGCTGTGGTTTTGGTTGGCAACAAAAGCACACAGAACATATCCTCATGCACATTCTCCTGAAAAATATGTCACACCAAAACAAGCATTGTTGCCCTGTTGTTAGCATTGGTAGACTCATCAACCTAAATTGCATACCACGGTGACACATTAATCCCGATAACTGTGCCTCAGTACCCTCTGCTATTTCATCAATTTGTCTAGTTATGGTGCTAGGTAAAGGAGGAACACGTGCCACCTTTTGAACTGCAGTCTCTCCTAAAAGTTCACAACAAATGTTCTTTGCACCAGGCAGATCAAATCTTCAGCAACAGTAAAGGGCTTCTAAGCTTTAGCAATGCGGTTAGCCACTAAAACTGATGCTCTCGGTTCAGGCACATTTGATGAAATGGTGGCCTTCAATAATTGCCTCTGTTCTTGATGTTCACGGTTTTTTTCTCTTGAAAAATTTCAAAGGCTTGTCTTTTAATGCGCGGTTCTTGGTTCCGTGGCGAAGCAGTTTTGATGGTTTCACGGCTTCATTGTATAGCCAGTCACCACATATTATACAAAGCAAGCTTGGAGAATGGGAATCACCTATTGCAATGAACCTTTAATTTAAGCAGGACTCTTGGTATTTTCTTTTAAATGCAGGTTTCTTTTTGTTGGCAGTCTTTTTCTTTCTAATTAAAGCTTTTTAAAAATATATATTTTATTATGTTATTACAGTTGTCCCATTTCCCCCCCTTCACTCCACTCCATCCTGCTCACCTCCTCCTGCCCACATTCCCCCCTATAGTTCATGTCCATGGGTCATACTTATAAGTTCTTTGGCTTCTACATTTCCTATACTATTCTTACCCTACCCCTGTCTATCTTCTACCTACCATTTATGCTCACTCTCTGTACCTTTCCCCCCTCTCTCCCACCCCAACTCCCCTGTTGATAACCCTCCATGTGATCTCCATTGCTGTGATTCTGTTCCTGTTCTAGTTGTTTGCTTAGTTTGCTTTTGTTTTAGGTGTGGTCGTTAATAACTGTGAGTTTGCTGCCATTTTTACTGTTCCTATTTTTGATCTTCTTTTTCTTAGGTAACTCCCTTTAACATTTCATATAGTAAGGGCTTGGTGATTATGAACTTCTTGAACTTGACCTTATCTGAGAAGCACTTTATCTGCCCTTCCATTCTAAATGATAGCTTTGCTGGATACAGTAAATCTTGGATGTAGGTCCTTGCCTTTCATGACTTGGAATACTTCTTTCCAGCCCCTTCTTGCCTGTAAGGTCTCTCTTGAGAAATCAGCTGACAGTCTTATGGGAACTCCTTTGTAGAAAACGGTGTCCTTTTCTCTTGCTGCTACTAAGATTCTCTCCTCCTGTTTAATCTTGGGTAATGTAATTATGATGTGCCTTGGTGTGTGCTTCCTTGGGCCCAACTTCTTTGGGACTCTCTGAGCTTCCTGCATTTCCTGGAAGTCTATTTCCTTTACCAGATTGGGGAACTTCTCCATTATTTTTTCAAATAAGTTTTCAAGTTCTTGCTCTTCCTCTTCTCCTTCTGGTACCCTATAGTTCGGACGTTGGAACGTTTAAAGATGTCCTGGAGGTTCCTAAGCCCCTCCTCATTTTTTTGAATTCTTGTTTTTTCATTCTTTTCTGGTTGGATGTTTCTTCCTTCTGGTCCACAGCGTTGATTTGAGTTCCAGTTTCCTTCCCATCACTATTGGTTCCCTGTACATTTTCCTTTGTTTCTCTTAGCATAGCCTTCATTTTTTCATGTAATTTGTGACCAAATTCAACCAATTCTGTGAGCTTCCTGATTACCAGTGTTTTGAACTGTGCATCTGATAGGTTGGCTATCTCTTTGTCACTTAGTTGTATGTCTTCTGGAGCTTTGATCTGTTCATTTGGGCCATTTTTTTTTTGTCTTGGAGCGCCTGTTACATAAAGGAACAGAGCCTTAGGTATTCCCCAGGGCTGTGTAACACTCATTGCTACGCTGACACTGTACGTGGGGGAGGGGTCCAATAGGGAGCAATGGCACTTGCTCCACTCTCTGAAGGCTTTCAGTCATTTCCCCCTCTACCTACAATCAAATTGGGCCCTTCTGCTGATGCTTACCGAGTGGATGGGTTTGTGTACGTTCTAGGCCTCTGTGGGTCTCTCGAAGGAACTCTCCTGTGAGGCTGGGAGTTTGTCTCACTGCCACCTCTACCCCCACAGGTGTTTTCAATCAGTGGTTTGAGACTTTCTTTCCCGGTACTGGAACTCTGGGTTGTGCAGTTTGTGACCTAGTCTACCAGCTGCTGCCTTGCCGAGCAGCTGCAGCTTTGCCCACCCTGCTCCACAATCTGCCACCTGGCTGGGTCCGCCACCTGCTGCCTTGCCGCGAGTCCTCTCGGCCTAGCTGCCCATCTCCGCCCCTCCTACCAGTCTGGATGAATGTTTCTTCTTTATCTCCTTGGTTGTTGGACTTCCATACAGTTCGATTTTCTGTAAGCTCTGGTTGTTTTTTGTATTTAAATTGTTGTTGTTCTTCTTTTGGTTGTGCGAGGAGGCACAGTGTGTCTACCTAAGCCTCCATCTTGGCCAGAAGTCCTGTTGGCAGTCTTGAGAGTCCCCTGCTGTCTCATTGGGTCTTTCCCTCTTTTCAAAGAAGCTCTCCAGAGATTCTTGTTTTTTACTCCTTTTGGCTAGTGCTAGCATGTGAGCTTACTAAAACTGTGACTGAAACAAGTGCGAGTGCAAGAAAGAGGTGCGGACAGAGGTGGTAAATAAAATAATGGGTGGGCCACGCATAGACTAAAGTAAGTGTCAGAATCTGACTTAACGCCTGCCACCAGATGCAGCTGTGCAATTAAAGTACATCAACTCACTTGCCACTATATAGCCTGCCACTAGATGCGGGTTAACTGTCACTTGTTGCTCACTGATAGGGTTTTCATATGAGTCTGCCAGCGACTGATTTATTACAGTCTCTGTGAAGTCATACCTCTCTGCTAATGATAAACTGTATTTGCAGCCACTCCCCAGGGTTAGCATCACAGTCTGAGCTTCAACTCAGACAGATAATCAGGCATTAAAAGTCTCATAAGGAGCAGGCAACCTAGATCCCTCTCATATGCAGTTAACAGTAGGGATCACACTTTTATGAAAATCTAATGCTGCAGCTGATCTGACAGCAGGCAGAGCTCAGGCCATAATATTAGGGATGGGGAGTGGCTATAAATACAGATGAAGCTTTGCTTGCTCACCTGCCACTCACCTCATGTGAGTCCGGTTCCTAACAGTACCCGTCCATTGCCCGGGGGTTAGGAGCCACTGATATAGAATTACTTCATTTCAAGATCCTTAATTTAATTGCAATCTGCAAAAAGCCTTCTTCTAAATAAGGTAATACTCACAGGTTGCTGGAATTTTACATGGATATTTTATGGGGGCCAATTTTTGGCCTAGAACAATTCACTATTTGTTTCTTAGCTTAGCAAAACAACCATAGATCTAAAAGAAAAGCTAGAAACAGCAAAGTACAGAAGAGGTTTGGTAAAAAATTAATGCACAGAAGAAAGGAAATCACAGTAATTCAGAAAGAATCAATAAAGACCAATTAACATAGAATCGATCAGATTTCTTATTTCATTTTAATAATTAAATTAATTATAGAGAACATAATACACACAGAGAACAAACATGATTTGACATAAGGAAAATTACTGTTCCAAGAGTGGATTCCAATACATGAATAGAAAAAGTATTCAAAGATACAAATTTCCCTGAGTGAACTATATCTGCAGAACAAAATGGTACAGTGTATATATACCAGAAAGAACTGACTCAGAATGATCATCAAAATATCCTGGTTAATCTAAAGGATAAAAAAGACTCTATCAGGCATCCAAACAAACAAACAAAAAATCAGTCACTTAACGGGAAGAGGGTGGGTGTGGGGGGTATGGAGTTGGAGGATGGCAAAGGACATTTGTGGAAAAGCCTATAGACTAGTTATGAAAAAAACAGACCATATATATATATTTTTAATACCACTGTTTGGCTTTGACCTTGGGAAAGTCAAGGAACATCCTCCTTCTGTATCACAGTTCTCCTGAGATACAGAAAGAACTGAGTAAATGTACTTTTAAATACCTTTGGCAGCCTGATAAAGAAAATAAATTTCTTCCCTGGCTGGTGTGGCTCATTGGATTAAGCACCGGACTATGAACCAAAGGGTTGTGGGTTTGATTCCCAGTCAGGGCACAGGTCTAGGTTGTGTGCCAGGTCCCCAGCATGGGGTGTGCAAGAGGCAACCACACACTGATGTTTCTCTCCCTCTCTTTCTCCCCGCCTATAAAAATAAATAAATAAAATCTTTGAAAAAAAGAAAAGAAAAGAAATTTCGAACACTGGGTTTTGTAGCCTAATTCTCACTTTCCAATTTTTATTCATTTACAACCTGGGAAAGAAATTATTCATAATTATTCCCACTCCCAAATATACCTCACCATATTTTACCTAGTAAACAAGCAAATGTTAAAAAATAAAAAGTAAATACTCATAGTTAACAAGGATACAATAAAGCTAAGCATCCTCAAACACGATGCAGCTCTTGCCAACTGAGTATTGAGAAGGTTTTATCAGTTTGGGCTTTTACTCTCAATGTTTGAGGATTAATATCCTTTCTTTTTTAAACCGATTTGAGAGAGAGAGAAAGAAAAAAAGAGAGAAACATAAATTTGTTATTTCACTTGTTTATACATTCATTGGTTTTTTATTGTATGTGCCCTGGCCAGGGATCAATCAACCTGCATACTGGGAGGACACTCCAGCCAAGCCACCCAGCCAGGGCCAACGATTAACATCTTGAAACTGTTAAAAGACTTAAAATTGTCCCAAAATATCAAACAAGGAAGTTAGACAAAAAGGTCACTGAATAAAGAAGGAATATTTGTTAGAGGCAATAAGAAGGTATCTGCTGGAGCAAGAGCAGTAAAGATAAGGTGGGGGACAGAACTGAAGGTTTATAATTTCCAGCAGTAATTCTCAACATATGAGCCAAAGAGACCTTGTAAGGATTTGTTATTACATCTCTAAATCCACACACAAATCAATGTTGGAATATAACAATAAATGTCATAGCCACAAATATACATTTATATATATATATATATATATATATATATATATATATATATAGAGAGAGAGAGAGAGAGAGAGAGAGAGAGAGAGATTCTTAAATGAGATCCTGTTTTAATTAAGTATAATTTTCCTTAAAAGCAGCGGCAACATCAACAAAGAATAAAGCCCTACCCTTTCACCCAGTATTTCCCTTTTTTAGGAATATAGTGGAAAAAAGTAATTAGAAACTGAGAGAAAATGATTGATGTATGTAGATATTCATTGAAGCACTTACACAGTATCACTAAACTATCACTGTAGTATCATCTATCTACAAATATAGATGTCCAATAATAAAAGAATCATTAGGAAAATATGACATGCTCACAGTGAACAGAACATTAAACAGCCATTAAAATTACATTTTCAGAGAATATTTATGGTTATAAGAAAATATCCACAAGATTACATGAAAAAGCAGGTTACAAACTGCTATATACAAGGTCTGTCCAGAAGGTATCCAGCCATGTAATATGAAAAGGAGACATTTAATGAAGAGGATACAAGATACAAGAAACATACATAGGACAATGATGCCTCAGTCCCCTTCAAAGTAGGCACCTTGGGACTTCACACAGTTCTCCCAATTGCCATCAGCTGCCCTGTCGTATTTTCCTGAATCTCATTGACAGTCTGAAATCTCTACCTTTCAAAGGTGATTTTAGTTTTGGGGAAAATCCAGAAGTCTCAGGGCCCCAAATCTGGGCTGTAGTGGGGCTGAATCAGCTGGGTGATGTGATGTTTTGCCAAAAAAGTCTGCACAAGATGTGATACATGAGTGAGCACATTGTCATGATGAAGATGCCAATCCCCAGTTGCCCATAGCTGCCACTTTCTGAATCATCTGAATAATTTCTGCAGTGGAATGTTCAAGCTTAATGCAAAATTTGATGCTGGTTCATTGCTCTACTCTCGGTCATTCTGAATGCAACAGCCACACAGTACATCTACCGCCCCCAATGACTAGTACAATCAAGTCATCATCACTGTTCACACATGCAAATTCCAGTCCACTCTCCTAGGCTGCCAGGTTACATCAGTGTGGCATAAAGCATTCTTGTTAAATTAACAATGGCTGCACTTCTTCCAGACAGACCTCGTATATACTATGTGATGCCAATTTTGAAAAATGGTATACAAACACATCATAAAGCATATAAGAATTTTCTCGGGACAGTGAGAATACAGGTGAATTTTTATTTTCTTCTTTGTTCTTTCCAAATTTCTACAATTGAGCATGTAAATGTTTTAAAAGATAAATTTTCTTAAAGTTCTAAAAAGATACTCTTTTCACAGAAGTATCATTGTTATAATCTAACACTTCTTCACTATATTCTTAGAAATTCAAGATGTTTAGGGCACTGTTTAAAGTAAAAATGAGCAAATGTCTACTTCTTAATGATTTATCCTTGTTTCTAAAATTGAGTATCATCAGCATTACAAAGAGATGGATTCAGTACCTCATTCATAGAAAATGTTTATTCTTCAATTAACCATACATTCAATAGGGGATAGGGGCCGAAGTGGGAGGAGAGAAGGAAAAGTAGTATTTATTAAACACTTTACAACCAAGTACAGTGTTAGATATATCATATTTCACTTACTCCTACCAATTCCACAATACAGTTACCATCATCCTTTGTTTCACAGAGAATGTTTAACTCTAAGTCTATACTTTTCCACTAACTACTTCTTAAGCAACCTTCTCTAATTAAATAATTATATAATAACTATTAAGTACAGTATCCACAAGGAGATAAGACATGTCTGCCTTTTTCAAAAGTTTTCATAGACTAAGAGCTCAAAATTTCTTGGGGGAAGGAAGGGAGGAAGTCAGGGAAGACAGGAGGGAGGAACAAAGAAAGGAAGGGAGGAAGGAAGGAAGGAAGGGAGGGAGGGAGGGGCCAAATAAACTCAAGTACCATGTCTTCTATGACCTTTCCTGACCATTCTAAACTACAATGATTATTCCTCCTTGTGGCATCACACTGACTGTCTCTACTTGTGCTGTCCAACAGAATAGTCACTATTACATGAGGCTAATTGAACACTTGAAAATGGTTAGTCTGGATTGAGATATGTTGTAATACATAACAGATTTTTGAACACAGTATAAAATGGCATAATGATAATGTCAGGGTTCTTATTTCATTTTAATAATCATAATTCAGACTGGAGCATGCTCCATTGAAAAAGAACATTAAAAAGGCATGACAGCCTCTTCAAAAAAAAAATGCATTAGATCAACTGGACATCTACATGCAAAAAAATACAGAAACTGAGCTTACATCTTTTGCAAAAATTACCTCAAAATGGATCAGAGACCTAAAGGAAAATGCAAAACTTTAAAGCTTCTAAAAGATAACAGGAGAAAATTTAGGTGAATTGAGTTTGGTATTGACTTTTTTAAGTACTTCAAATCACAATCCATGAAAGAAAAATTGATTAAGTTGGAATTTGTTAAAATTTAAAATTTCTGCTCTGCAAAAGGACACTGTTAAGAGAATGAAAAGACAAGCCACAGACTGGGAGAAAATATTTGTAAAACACGTTATCTCATAAATGACTTGTATCCAAAATATACAAAGAACTCTTAAAACTCAACAATAAGAAGACAATCCACCTCATTTAAAATAGGCAAAAGACTTGGACAACTCACCAAAGAATATATACAGATGGCAAATAAGCATATGAAAAGATGTTCAACATCATACATCGTTAGACTAACTGCTAATTAAAACAATGAGATACACTACAAACCTACTAGGATGGCTAAAAGACAAAACAATGACAACACTAAAGGCTGGTGGGGATGTGCAGCAACAGGAACTCTCGCTAAATTGCTGGTGGGAATGCAAAATTGTGCAGCCACTTTGAACGACAATTTGGCAGTTTCCTATAAAACTAAACACACTCTAATCATACAATCCAGCACTTTTTGCACTCATGGATATTTACCCAAATGAGTAAAAGACATGTTCAGTCAAAAACATGCACACCAATGTTTATAGTAGCTTCACTGACAGTTGCCAAAATGTGGAAGCAACCCAGATGTCCTTCAATAGTTCAAAGGATAAAACAAGCCCTGGTATATTCATACAATGGAATAATATTCAGCAATATAAAACAAATGAACTATGAAGCCACAAAAAGACATGGTAGAACCTTATATGCATATTGGTAAGTCAAAGAAGGAAGTCTAGAAAAAGGCTTTACAAACTGTATGATTCCAATTACAGGACCCTCTGGAAAAAATAAAACTATATAGAGAAATATGTAGTAAAAATACTAGTGGTTGCCAGGGATGGGAAGGGTGTAAGAATGAATAGGTGGGGCACAGAGAATTTTTAGGGCAGTAAAACTATTCTGTATGATATTATAATAATGGATACATAACATTATGCATTTGTCAAAAGCCAGAGAATTCTCCAACACAAAGAATGAGCTTTAATACCAATTTTGAATAATAAACAAGGGACTTTAATTAATAACAATGTATCAACATTGATTCATAAATTTTAACAAATGTACCACACAATGCAAGACAGACCTTGTGAAAATTCTCTGTACTTTCTGTTCAATTTTTCTGTCACCCATAGAACTGCTCTAAGAAGTAAATGCATTCAGTTAATAGAAAACAAAGGCATTACAGCACAATTGTTCTAAGCCAACTGAGTGTGATCACTTGGAAAGTTTATTCATTATTAAAAATATGTGGGAACAGAATGGTTCAAGTTTTATATTGCTTTTCTTTTATTATCTTACTATACATGTCTGGTACCTATCCCAAATCTAATAAAAATAAAAACCTCTGGAAGTAGGACCCTAACATGTATATGTTTATAAAAGTTCCCAAGTGATTCTACTGTCAACATGAAGCAAAAGAGCAGGAACTGTGAGTTAAACAGACTGATCTGATTGCTGCTCTGTATTAAACCAGCACATATACAGCCTAACTTCTTTGAACCCAGTTTCCTCAAATGTAAAATGAGAGGTTAAACTTGACAGATAAGAGCATGAACCAAATACTACGGTCACTTTCAACTCAGTATTTCTTTCTCAACTATACGAATATAAGTTTGAACTAAAATAAATTCTAAACCACAAACTCCTTTCCTTATCTTAAACCTAACAAGATAGAAAAACAGAATTTTCATTGTTTTAACTAAGGTGATACAAATAACAGCTAAACTGTCTTACCTGATCAAATAAACTAATGCTTTTTCTATCACAATTCTGTTGCCACAAGAACAAGAGCATTTAGTCTTTTGCAACTGTTTGAAGTATTCAAAAAGATCATCAAGTGTGTAAGTTAAGAATCTGAGATAACTCTAAGAAATCAGATACACTCAAGAAGGCAATCAAATAGATAAGCTGCCATTATCTCTTACTGGTAGCAAATTTCCCATTATTTCCTAACATTCATGTGAGCAAAGACCAGCACGTGCTAAATCCAATGCCAGCTGGTTCAATTTCCATGTCTTGAAATTGGTCTAAATATCATGCTGAATGTCAAAAAATCTCATCCTAAAAAACTAAAATTTATCATTTATCCTCAGCACCTAGTACATAAAAGAGCACCCATATACCATATAACTTTGTATGAAACAGACAATCAAGTATTTTTCAATTTATAGTTATCAAAGAGTTGCTGAGCATTTACTTTATGTCAGGAACAATGCTAAACGGACTAGAATAGTGAGTAAAACGAAGTCCCCATGCTCATGAATTTACACTCTAATAGGGAAGACAAGCTAATACGTGCCACATGGTAATAATGCAATTTTAACAAATTAAGCAAGGTAAAGGGATAGAGTATTTATTGACTGGGAGGAGCCACAACAGCTCTCTGAAATAATGAAAATGTTCTATACTTAGCTTGATCTTAAGGGTAGTATATTCATTGAGTTGTACACTTAGGCTTTATGCAATCTGCTGTATATAAATTATATTTCTAAGAGTTATTTTAAGCTTGCTAAAAGACCAACCCCTGTACCCTATGTTCCCTGCAGCATTATATACAATAGCCAACGTATGGAAGCAACCCAAGTGCCTATCAATAGAAAAGTGGATAATAAAGCTGTGGTACATATACACAAGGAATATTACTCAGTCTTAAAAAAGGATGCAACCTTACCATTTGTGACAGCATGGATGAACCACAAATGGTAGGAGTATTATGCTTAGTGAAAGACAAATACCATATGATTTCACTTATATGTGTAATCTAAAGAACAATACAAATGAACAAACAAAACTGAAACAGACTCATAGACAGAGAAAGTGGACTGACTAGTGGTTGCCAGAGGGAAGGGGGTTGGGGGACTGGGTGAAAGAGGTGAAGGGATTAAGAAGTACAAGTTGGCAGTTACAAAACAGTAATGGATGCAGAGGGATGGCAGGGATGCAGAGTACAGCATAGGGGATATAGTTAATAATATTGTAATAATATTAATACTAATAATGAATAATATTGTGATACTGTTAATAATAATAAGTAATAATATTTTAATAATATTGTATGGTGCCAGATGGGTACTGGAAATATCAGAGGGAACACTTTGTAAAGTATATGATTGTCTAACCACTATGCTCACACCTGAAAGCAATATAAAACAACACTGAAAGTAAACAGTAATTGAAAAATTTTAACAAAAGCAAAAAGAATTTTTAAAAATTTAAAAAAATAAATAAAAGACCAACCCCACCCAATGATAATTTCCTCTTGATTACCTCAATTATTAATATACTTCCAGGTTTAGGGACTAAATCCTCAAAGATAAATAAAATTATACTTTCTGCAATCACATACATGATTTTAAGTTTCATTATATATATATCTAGCTTTACAATTTGTAATACATTTACTTCTATCACCCCAGAGTTCTACTCTTCAAGTCAATCATTTAGTAAGCACCTACTGCATATACACAAGGCGAAAGAAAAAGCCTTGCCTCTAACCGCAGTAAAACATAAAATCAGAATGGTTCTAAAAAGGAGCTGTTTAACTAATTATACATGATAAGTATATAAATATAAAATGGAATATGTCTTTAAAAACAAAAAATTATATTTAACCATTTAGTGCTTCCTTTCCCCAATGACCCAAAATCCCAGAGTTTGTTTTAGAAAGGAATGAAATGAATGCACGAACTGTGCACTCAAAATATTTCATGATCCATTAAGAGAAAAGTCCGGTATAGTGACCAGAAGCCCATCACCCCACCACACCCCTCCCTGCAAGGAAGAAGAAACATCCTACAGAAAAGAATCAGAGAAAATAATATATGAGAGCCAGAAGAGCAGTCTCAGTGGAGTGGACTGCTAAGCATTACAGTAGCTAAATTAAACTATAGGCTACAATCTTTGTAAGGAGGAAGAAATTAGTAGGTCAAACACTGAAAATGTCTAATAGGATTTAGATACTCTAGGGCAGGGGTGCCAAACTCACCAGCCTCAAGGTTGCCTTCAATGGGCCAAATGTAATTTTAGGACTGTAAAATGTAACTATTCCTTAACAGTTAAGCTGCAGCCAGGTAAAAACAAGGTGCGGGGCTAGATAAAACAAGGTGAGGGCCGGGTTCAGACGCTGGCCTTGTGTTTGCCACCTATGCTCTGGGCAGAAAGAAAATAAACAGATGCACAGTGGTTAAATCAAATGACAGCCCAGAATAGGTAAAGCCATAGGGACAGCAAGACAATTGCTGATTGCCAGGGGCCTCAGAGAGGGGAAAATGGGAAGTGATAGCTGATGTGTTTAGAATTTTTTCTTTTAAGGTGATGAAAATGTTTTGGAACTTTAGATAAACATTTGGCTGCACATTGTGAATGTAAACATGCTGCTGAATTATACAGTTTGAAGTGGTTAATTTTTTATTAAGCCAGTTTCATCTAAACTTTTAAACACTCTAACCTCATATAAAAAAGTGAGTAAAGGCTCTTTCAGATCATGGTACAAACCCTAACTTCCTGTCCTCCAAGTACTGCCCTGGGTTAAATTACAGGTTATCCACTAATTGTGATACTAAGCCTGCAATATTCATGAGTCTCACCAGGTTACATTAATTTCCTGCCCTAAAATAGCTAGTCTACAATTCCTACCCTCCTATTCTCTTTCTCTCTCTCCCCCCGAATAAAATACCTCATACTAATCCTAGGTCATTTTCCACGTCTCTCTCATTTCTAAATATTTTCTAGTATTCAATTAAAAAATGAAGGGATAACAGAACCACCTCAAGAAATAGTATGTTTTCAAAAACCTCTAAGAAAAACCTTCCCTAATAGCTGTAACGACCAATCAATCTACATCAGGAAATAAATCTTCTTGTTTATACACGGTAGAGCAAAGGGAGGTTTACAGTTGTTCATATGGAAAATAATACAATAACTAATAAGTAATTCAAGAATAAACTGTTTCTCATACTCACAAATGTAAACCTACTTTTGCCCCACCCTGTATATACTGCAAATTCTCACTACCCTTCCAGACACACAAAATCTACAGTGTGACTATTTTAATCTATTTCCTTTTCAAATATAGTAACACTTCTCTAATCAAGACGACCTCTAGAAACAGGAAACTTAGAAAATCAAAACCCTGGAGACAGACAGAAAATAATTATTAACAGCTAACATGTATCTACCTACTCTGTGCCAAGCTGGGTGTTCCACACATTACATTATTTAACCTCCATAACAACCCTAGGAGGTAAAGTATTATTATAATCATTTTAAAGATGAAGAAAGCCAAGTTCTGAAAGTAAGTCATTTATTCAGGTTCAGAGTTGGTCATTGTTGAAATTGAGATTCTAAAGCACTCTGATTTATACAGAGCTCTGCATTCCTTAAGTGAAACAGTAGAAAACCATATGTGTCACAGACTTAACTTTATGCAAGCAATCCCCCAGATCTTCCTTACAATCTACAGTACCGATTAAAATTATCAATATCATTCAGAGCACAAGTCTAACAATGATGGTATGGATTTCCCCATTCATAGTTACTCAGGTGTGGCACATTTGTAGGAACAGGTGGTATTACTCCTAGGACTAACCACACTAAAAAGTCGGGGGAATGAGAGGGAGGACACATGCACACACAAGGAAAAGTTGAAAATGATTATTAAAAAGCTACTACATAATCATATTAAATCGCCCTCAACTGTTATATTTTAGAATGCAGCTGTTTCTGTATCTTTCAGTAGAATAGAGTAACTAATATTCATGACAACAGAAATGTAGCAGGTCCTCCAATGATGTCATTTTGTTATAACATTAATGAGATGCTGTAGGAACTTAAAAGTTGTTTATATAAATTGTCCTAGGGTAAAATCGGTTTCCTTATATGTAATTTTGCTTAAAATAGTAGAAACATTAAGTGAGAACTTACTATATCATAAAATGGTACCAAAATCATATTCAGCATTATCTAAAGTATAGATTTTAGGACAATTCCTACAAAAAGTTTGAAATCATTTTTCTAGAAAGTTCAAGAGGATATTATTTCCTGATCTCTCAGGTATTTCCCCATCTCTTATTTCAATCTCTTATTCTCTCCTCTCTTTTTCCTTAGAACATAAGCATTCTCAAATCCCTGTTTTTGTCCACTTCTAACTTGTACTCCCTTAATAGGCAAGCTTCTCAAAGAGTAGCCAACACTCATTATCTTCTACTTCCTCATCTCTATCCTCTCTGCTATAGCTTCTGTATTCAGCTTCCTAGTTGAGCTGTTCTTACTAAAATCATCAATGCCTCCCTATTTCTAAATCTAATGAAGAATTTTCAGGTCTTACCTCGTCCTTTTAAGCAGGATTTAACATTTCAGATCTCTTTTTTCCCCTTCCCTCCTCATCTTTTAAATTCTGGTCAGTTGCCTTCTACACTGCCACTCTTCCGTTTTCCCTCTTATTACTACTTTTTACTGTACTCATTTTCCTCTGCCTGTCCCCTCAAATGTTGGAGGGTCCCTGGCTGCCTTCTCTTCTGTTAAGAATTCTCAAAACATGACCTTAACCTCTATTCAACCATGCTATATACTACCCCTCTAACTCTCTAGTCCACATAACTAGCTGCCATAACCCTGGCAGCTTTCCAATGCCTCCCAGACATCTCCATGGGAATATTTCCAGGCCCCTCAACCGCAACATGGCCACAACTGAACTGATCTTGGAAAACCAAAGAATAGAGTCTTGGAAGTGTAGATGTACAGGAAGTTTTATTTTGTTAGGAGTGGGGAAAATTCCCTATTTTAGGAAAAATCATTATCCACTCAGTCTTTCTAGCCAAACAGCTGGGGTCATTCCTGACTCCTTCCTTCACTTGACCCAAACAGCCAAATAAATCATCAAATACCAAAAGAATATTGTAAAACCTTAGTCTTTTCAAATCCCCTCTTCCTCTCCCATCACTTCTCAATAGTAGATTGTTTAGGCTTTCCCACAATATTAGTAATTGCTTGTGGCTATAATACTTATCACATAACATATATATTTCTCCATTAACCTGCAAACTTAGTGACAGGAATTTGTGTCTTGTTTTTTTAATCCAATGTACCTACGAACACATAAAGAGTAATAAACGTAAGTCTGGTGAGTGAGTGATTCCAAGAAGCTAAGTAAAACCTCAGAAGATTGTACAATTATTAACAGTAGAGTAGGAATGTATGTGTAGTTTAACTTGCCAGCATTTTTCAATACTGAAGTGCCATCATAGTACAAGGGTAACAGCATATCAGCAGCACTCTGCATATTCAAAGTAATAAAATATTTTCTTACTTATGTTTCTATGTACATTTTAAATTTTCTACAATGATTACTTTCATAACTGGTGAGGAAACAGTATTTCTAGAATAAAATGCCACAATCAACATGAATGAAAATTCTTTTGTTTTTAGGAAAATATATTGTGAAATTGGAAGGTTGGAAGCATCAGGAATCTAAGAGAATATACAAAAAAAGGGATACTGCCTTCAATGAACAGTTAAGCTCCTTCAGTAATTGTATTTAGGTGTACAGTTAGTTTCATCCCTGTCAGTCAATGATTTACATGAAAATAGATCTTTCAACAAAATATATTGGCTAATAATGAGGGGGAGATATTTGAAAATTAATACTCAAAATTCATTTTCCAGATTTAAATTCAGTCATAAAAATATAAGAGGAAAATATAAGTGAATATTTGTATCAACAGTTCTCAAAGTATAGTCTGAACCTCTGAACCCTTCCAGGAGGCCCATGAGGCCAAAATTACTTTCATAACAATAATTAAGATGACAGTTGCTTTTCCACTCCCATTCTCTGAAATACAAAATACATGTCCTGTGATAAATATCTCAAGAGTTTAGCCCTGGCTGGTGGTGTTGGTGTTGCTGGCCTGACAACCAAAGAGTCAAAGGTTCGATCCCTAGTCAGGGCACATGCCTGGTTGCAGGGCAAGTCCTCACTGGGGGGCCTGCAAAAGGTAACCACACACTGATGGTTCCTCTCTTTCTCCTTCCCTTCTCTCTAAAAATAAATACATAAAATCTTTAAAAATATATCGCAAGACTTTAAATGCAGAGGTGGATATGACAATCCAGCTATCTTCTATTAAGCCAAAAATATCTACAAAAATGTAAAAATTCTCAATCTTTTTATTTGGGAAAATACGACTTTTTCATTAAAAATGCTCATATTAACATGTAAAAGATTTATTGTTTATTAATAAGTAAATAAATATTTATAAATTTGTTTTAATTTTTAATGTGGCAAATGTCTACAGGTATAACCCACAGGAAAAAGTTATCTTTGGGGTCCTCGATAGTTATTAAAACTATAAAGAGGTCCTGAGATCAAAAGTTCAAGGACTGCTGATTTATATAGTTTAAGGAGAGGCAAACTTCTCTAAGCATTACCCCAAAGCAAGAAGACCAACCAACAAATATGCTGGCATAAATATTTTAAACTTCTATACATCCAAAAATAAACACAAGCAAAATACAAGAAAAACGGACAAGTTGGGGGAAAATACAAAATACAACAATGGGTTCATAGTATTTACATTAGTCTTTCACATCACTAAGGAAAAGACAAATACCTTCCAGTAAGAATGGAGACACAAAAACTAATGGGAAAACAGTATAATACACAAAAACAATATATATGTAGAAAAATAACCCTCAAATTTATCACAGCAATGAAAATTAAAACTGATTAAATCAGCAACGTGTTTCAAAATTATGCCAAATTCAGTAAAAATGCAGGGAAACGAGTGTCCATATAAATTACTGTCAGGAACATAAATAATTACAACCTATCTGGAAGAAACATGGATCAGAAATCTTAAAAGCGTACCTACTCCTCAACCTCCAATTCTATTCTAATGGGATAAAAACATATACAAAAGTCTACTATAATATTCATTGAAGCATTATTTATAATTGCAAAAGAGAAACTAGAAACAATGTCTACTAAGGAGGAGATGGTTGGATATATTATAGTATCCCATAGTGTAGATTACTTATTATTGGATGATTTAAAATTTTGTATGGAAAGGTATCATTGACATATTAGGCTAGAAAAAGGCTGTTAAAATTTTACATGTTCCATCTCAGTAACAGACAATACATCTATGTGCAAAGAACTAGGATGTGCCACGAATTTTAGTTAAATGCCAAGCATTTTATATGCTTAATCACTTTTAATTTTCAAAACTCTATGATGTAGGATGCCCTCTCTAAATTTCTGTTCTCTCATCTGCAAGAGTGAAATGAGTAATTTGCCCCAAAACCATGAAAACCTCAACTTACAAAACCATTAGATATTGGAGGCCAAATTTGACTCTAGGTTTCACACTCAAGCTATATTTTGTTAAATATCACCTGTACACCAAAAGGTTAACTATGAGTCAATATGACTATCTCCCCTCCACAGCTACCTTTCTTCTTCCTTTTTCTTTTTCTTCCCCTTAATCTTGCATTTCTTTCTATAATAAACATATTTTACATTTCTAATTTAAAAAGAACATTCTTATTTTGAAATGCTCTAATTCAAAACCCAAAGAGATTCAACTTGGGGAGAATTTCATACAGCACAACTTTCGAATTCAGTACATCTTGTTATTCAACATTAGCTACAGGCCAATTAAAAACAAACAATATCAACTTCTTTTGGGAAGTTTTACAGAAAGTTCATGGACTTTAGCATCAACAGACCTGGCTGAAAAATACAATAACAAATAAATTAATTAAAAATAAATAAATAATAAAATTAATTAAAATCCACAATAAGCTGTGAATCTTAAGCAAACTATGTAACCTCTCTGAAACTAAACTTACTTGTAAAATACTGATAATAATTTCTATCTCGCAGGACTGTTACAAAGACTATGTTAAAAAGGCCTTGGCTGGTGTGGCTCAGCAGATTGAGCACCGGCCTGCAAACCACAGAGTTGCTGGTTCGATTCCCAGTTAGGACACATGCCTGGGGTGCAGGCCAGGTCCTCTGGAGGGGACGCACAAGAGGCAACCACACATTGATGTTTCTCTCCATCTCTTTCTCCCACTCTTCCCCTCTGTCTAAAAATAAATAAATTTAAAAATATAAAAAAAAAAGGGACTATCTTAAAAAGAATAAAGCAGACAGCTTTTCCAGTTCCAGCCAAGATGGGAGGCATAGATAGGTATGTTTCACCTCCTCACACAACCAAAAAATGGAAACAACCCATTTAAATGCCAACACCAACCAAAACTGCCAGAAAATCGAACTGTATGGAAGTCCGACAACCAAGGAGTTAAAAAAGAAACATTCATCCAAACTGGTAGGAGAGGCTGACACGGGCAGACAAGGCAGAGAGGACCCTGGCAAGGCAGCAGCTGGCAGACCGGGCAATCCCACATTCACCTGTGGATAAACTAGGAGGAAAATCTGGGGAGCGACACACATCTTGCAACCCAGGGTTCCAGCATGGGAAAAGAGAGCCTCAAAACCTCTGCCTTTAAAAATCTGTGGGGGTTGTGGCGGTGGGAGAAACTGCTAGTCTCTTGAAAGCAGGGCGAGAGCCGATCAAACAGCATTGTCCCTCCCTGACCCTTCCCCCACATACAGCACCACAATCCAGCAAACTGGGTTGCCCCACCCTCTCAAACACCTAAGGCTCCATCCCTTACAACATAACAGGTGCACCAAGATAAAGAAATATGACCCAAATGAAAGAACACATCAAAACTCCAGAAAATGAATTAAGCCATGAGGAGATAGACAACCTATCAGATGCACGGTTCAAAACATTGGTAATCAGGATGCTCACTGAAATGACTGAGTACAGACGCAAAATAAAGAAAGAAGCAAAGGCTATACAAAGTGGAATAAAGAAAAATATACAGGGAACCAACAGTGAAGGGAAGGAAACCGGGACTCAAATCAACAATTTGGAACAAAAGGAAGATATAAACATTCAACCGGAACAGAACGAAGAAACAAGAATTCAAAAAAATTAGGAGATGCTCAGGAACCTCTGGGACAATTTTAAACATCCCAACATCCAAATCATAGGGGTGTCAGAAGGAGAAAGGAAGAGCAAGAAACTGAAAGCTTATTTGAAAAAATAATGAAAGGAAACTTCCTCAATCTGGCAAAGGAAATAGACATACAAGTACAGGAAACTCAGAGTCCCAAACAAGTTGGATCCAAAGAGGAACACACCAAGACACATCAAATTACCCAAGATTAAAGGTAAGGACAGCATCTTGCTTTTCCATCTGGCCACAACCATCAGGTAAGCACTTACAAGTATATCCAGGAGCTATGGAGGAGGCAGCAGTCCGATGTGATGCACTTCCTTCTCAGGGTGCACTGCTGGCAGTACCACCAGCTCTCTGCGCTCCACAGGGTCCCCCGCCCCACTAGGCCTGATAAAGCACACAGGCTGGGATACAAGGCCAAGCAAGGTTAGGTCACATATCAGACTTGTGTGTGCAGTGGTGGTCGCAAACACCCTGTTCCTAAGGATGCAACCTATGGCAAGCCTGTCCATCATGGTGTCAACCAGCTGAAGTTTGCTCAAAGCCTTCAATCTGTTCCTGAGGAGTGAGCTGGGTGCCACTGTGGAGCTCTGAGAGTCCTAAATTCTTACTGGGTTGGTGAAGATCCCACATACAAATTCTTTGAGGTTGTCCTCATTGATCCATTCCATAAAGCTATCAGAAGGAGTCCTGACACCCAATGGATCACCAAACTGGTCCACAAGCACAGGGAGATGCGAGGACTAATATGTGTAGGTCACAAGAGCCATGGCCTTGGAAAGGGTCACAAGTTCCACCACACTACTGGTGGTTCTCACCATGCAGCTTGGAGAAGGCACAATACTCTCTAGCTCCACTGTTACCACTAATATGTGTCATGTTTATAAAATTCTTACTTAATACCAAATTTAGGACAGTCAAGAAAAAAAAAAAAAAAGGTAAGGAGAGATCTTAAAAGCAGCAAGAGAAAAGGAGACAGCTACCTACAAAGGAGTTTCCATGAGACTTCCAGCTGATTTCTCAAAAGAAACCTTGCAAGCAAGAAGGAGCTGGAAAGAAACATTCAAAGTCATGAAAGGCAAGGACCTACATCCAAGATCACTCTTTCCAGCAAAGCTATCATTTAGAATGGAAAGGCAGATAAAGTGCTTCTCAGATAAAGTTAAAGGAGTTCATCATGACCAACCCGTTATTATATTAAATGTTAAAGGAACTTACCTAAGAAAAAGATGATGATCAAAAATACAAACAGTAAAATGACAACAAACTCACAACTACCAACAACTGAATCTAAAGACACAACAACACTAATGAACTAAGCAAACAACTAGAACAGGAACAGATTCACAGAAACAGAGATCACATGGAAGGTTATCAGTGGGGAGGGGAGAGAATTGGAGAAAAAGTACAGGGAATAAGAAGCATAAATGGTAGGTACAAAATAGACAGGGGGAGGTTAAGAACAGCAAAGGAAATGGAGAAGCCAAAGAACTTATATGTATGACTGATGGACATGAATTAGGTGGGTTAAGATGGTGAGAAGGGGGTACAGGGAGGAGGGGAATAAAGGGGAGGAAACATTTAAGACAACTGTAATAGCACAATCAACAAAATATATTTAAAATAAAATTTTTTAAAGCCAAAAATAACCAAGAAAATAAATTCCCCAGCCTTTTGGGAGATCCCAAGCCTAGGAGAAGCACTAAGAAACACAAACATTTTTACTGCCTCTTCATTAGGCTTACTTAATCTGTCCTACTTGTATCCTCAGGAGTATAGCAGAGTTCCAAGCATATAGTTGCCCTTAAGTGTTGGATGAATAAATATGGAGACTTTGGAACACCTAACACTCTAATAATGAGTCCCATTATCACTCAAATCTAAAAGCCTTCACACAAAGCTGTGGTGCTAATTAACATTCAACAAGTTTTGATTTCAACAAAGCAATCATGCTGCAAGTTTCATTCAACTTTCTTCCTCAGAAATTCTTATTTCCAAAGAAACTTACTTAAAAACACAAAGTCCCTGGGACGAATCTTAAAGTCAAAGAACAAGAGAGGTCTTAAAGTTTAGTCCAACTCCTTCACAAGGATCAAAAGGGCCAAAATCTCATAGCAAGCTAAATGGTTTCCCACCCTATTTATTAGTCTTTTTATTGGGGAGGGGTACTAATTTAGCAATAGTCAATGAGCAATATCATAAAATTAAGTTAATAATTAAATAATCCCTGTTCTGGGATTACTCAGAAATAAATTCAAAAATTCCAACTTGTTTACAAATTTAATTTTATTACTAGACCTACAATGAAACAGTCATTCTGCAAAACAACTAGGGAACCTTAATCATCTGTGAATACCTAAATTTCACCTCCATCAACCAAATAAAACATTTAATCATTCCACAAATACATAGTGCCCGCTATGGTTATTCAAATAATCCCACCATGTGCCAGGCATTGTTCTGAGTCTAGGAATACACAATGATCTAAGGAAATAAAAATCCCTTCATTCACTGGAGTTTATATTGTAAAGGGGGTAGCAGAAAGAACAGAAACAAAGTAGATAAATTATATATTACAAGGGGCTAAATATCTTTAAAAACGCAGAAAGGAGGAATGGTAGCACAGGGCCAGGGAAAGCACCTGAATTTTTTAAAATAAGGAGTCAAAGAAGGCCTCTCAGTGAGAAAAACATTTTACCAAGGTCTTAAAGATAAAACTACATAAAACTAGTACCCATTCTAATTCTACATAGATCAGATTCATTAACATAGCAGCAACGTGGTGAATTAATTTTCTCAATTCCCGAAGGGGGTAAGAACCAGAAAGACTCGGAAGATTTGAGAGAAATCAATTTTTAAGAAAGTAAAACAATAATTGTAAGAATTTGTAAATGCATACTGGCAAAGAAAAATACATAATTATTTTAATACCATGAAAATATAGCAAGTTTCTATATTTTCTCCCTATCTTTCCCTCTCTTGCTCTCTCACACACACTTATGATAAAACTTCTTTGCCAGAAACCACAAAATTAACATTTAAAAGATTTTCTTATTTTGTCACTACAAGTCCTAATTCAAACAAACCAATTTTTTAAAGGAAAAAAAGATATAATCGGGAAATGTGAACACTGGTATCTGATAATGTTAAGAAATTTTTTTAAATATGTGGAAGGCAGAATCATGGTACTATTTATATTTGTTTGTTCTAAGCACCCTTACAGAGATACAGTATTTCCCAATAAATTCGTATGTCTGAAATTTGCTTTAAAAATATTTGGGATAGTAATAAGGATATAGATAAAAACAAGATTGACCACATATAATTAACAGAAATCTGAGATGGATATGGTGTTTCATTACACAAGTCTATCTACTTTTATATAATTGAAAGGTCCTTAATAATGTATGTCTAATTTTAAATTAACACCTCAAAATGGAGAAAATATTCACCATCCATTTGCGAACAGATTCCCCAAAGTAATACTAGTAATAAAATTATTATTCTTGTTATTATTTATCCCATTCTACTAGAAGCAAAGTCAGTACCTATAAGAAGCTAAGGAAGGGGAAAGAGAAGCAGTAAAAGTAGAAAGGAACCTGTAACTCATTCTTCCCTTCCCTCACCCTAAGCTTTAGAGGCCCCAGTATCTTGGCTATTTCAAAGCAGGAAATTAAAAGTTCAGATGGGAAAAGAAAACTTTTGGGGAAGAATAAAGCTCTTCTCTCCCACTCCCTCAAAACTGAAAGAAGACTAACAATTGAAGGGGGAAGAAAATACAGTGTTCTGCATAACTCAATCCAGTTAATAGTCATAGTTGTTTTAAATGGTTCTAAATAGTTCTCCAAATTTTCAGAGAGTGCCTCTGACCATTTAACTCTATAGAACAAAACTGCAGAGATCCAAGTTGGGGGTGAAAGATCTTCACATTCCACAGAAATCTGTTGTGCTCATCACAATTAAACATTTAATGCCTAATGACCAATATCAACCAAACTTCTACTACAAACAAACTAGCCTGAAAATAGTTTTCAAAAGAAAAATATTCAGTCTAAAAAGAATGACAACAAAGCATCAGATCTACTTAAGATATACAACTCATTAGAAACAACAAAAACTTATGGTACTAGGCCGACATCTGCTGATTACAACTAGTACTCAGTGAAAAAGTGCCAGATCCCTAATGGGAAGTTTGACTTTATTAATGCCCTATAAAACATATTCGAGATGAATTTCCACTACTGTTAAAAAAAATCTAGGGAATGTAAAACCTGAAACCATAAAACCCCTAGAAGAAAACACAGGCAGTAAGCTCCATGACATCAGTCTTGTTGAATTTTGGATCTGACTCCAAAAGCAGAGGCAATAAAAGGAAAAATAAACAAATGGGACTATATCAAACCAAAAAGCATCTGCCCAGCAAAGAAAACCATCAATAAAATGAAAGGGCAACCTACTGAATGGGAAAAAATATTTGCAAATCATATATCCAATAAAGAGTTACTTTCCAAAATATAAAGAACTCAACCTTATTAGTTAAAAAAAATTGATTAAAAAATGGAGCGAGGATCTAAATACACATTTTCCCAAAGAAAACATGTAGTTGGCCAATCCCTGTCTTACAAATCAAAACCACAAATCAAATATCACAATGAGCTATCACCTCATACTTGTTAGAATGGCTATTATCAAAATGACAAGAAATTAACAAGAACTGGAGAAGGTGTGGAAAAAAGGAACTCTCATGCATTCTTGGTGGGAATGTAAACTGGTGCAGCTGCCATGAAAAACAGTATGAGGTTTCCTCAAAAAATTAAAAATAGAATTGTCATATGATCCAGCAATTGCGCTTCATGGCATTTCTCCAAAGAAAATGAAAACACTAGTTCAGAAAGATATAAGTACCCCTATGCTCATTGCAGCACTATTTACAACAGCCAAGATGTAGAAAACAACCAAAGTATACATGAATGGATGAATGGATAAAGGAATTGTGCTATATGTACAATGGAATATTATTCAACCATAAAAAAAGAGTAAAATCTTGCCATTGTGACAACACGGATGGACACCAAGGACATAATGCTAAGTGGAATAAAAGACAGACAAATACCATATGATTTCACTTATAAGTGGAATCTAAGAATGCATCCCAAACTAACAAAACAAAACTCAGAAATACAGAACAGATTGGGGAATGGGCAAATGAGTAAAGAGGGTCAAGATAACAAACTTCAGACTTCCAGTAAAGATGAAGGCATAGCTACATATGCTTTGCTTCCTTGCACAGCCAAAAGAAGGACAACCACCAATTTAAAAACAAAAAAGAACTAGAACTGCCAGAATATAGAACTGTAATGGAAGTCCGACAACCAAGGAGTTAAAGAAGAAACATTCATCCAGACTGGCAGGAGGGGTGGAAACAGACAGCCCTGGTGGAGAGGATGCAAGGCAAGGTGGCAGGAGTCGGAAGGGGCAGGCAAGGTGGTAGCTGGCAGATGGGGAGGTCCTACATTTGCCTGTGGATAAACCTGGAGGAAAAAAATGGAGAGCGAGACAGACCGTGCAACTCACAGTTCCAGCATTGGGAAAATAAAGCCTCAAAACCTCTGGCTGTAAAAATGTGTGGAGGTTGCCGCAGCAGTAGAAACTCCCAGTATCACAGGAGACTTCCTTGGAGGGGCCCATGGGGTCCTAGAATATACACAAACCCACCCACCTAGGAATCAGCACCAGAAAGGTACAATTCACTTGTGGGTAGCAGGTAAAGTGACTGCAAGTGGGGTGAAAGCCAAGCAAGCTGCATTGTCCCTCCCTGACTCTTCCCCCACATACAGCACCACAATCCAGCAAACTGGGTTGCCCCACCCTCTCAAACACCTAAGGCTCCATCCCTTACAACATAACAGGTGCACCAAGATAAAGAAATATGAC
This sequence comes from Desmodus rotundus, assembly GCF_022682495.2. NCBI lineage: Eukaryota > Metazoa > Chordata > Mammalia > Chiroptera > Phyllostomidae > Desmodus > Desmodus rotundus. The sequence goes on from NC_071388.1 coordinate 97,492,953, forward strand.
CCAAATGAAAGAACACATCAAAACTCCAGAAAATGAATTAAGCCATGAGGAGATAGACAACCTATCAGATGCACGGTTCAAAACATTGGTAATCAGGATGCTCACTGAAATGACTGAGTACAGACGCAAAATAAAGAAAGAAGCAAAGGCTATACAAAGTGGAATAAAGAAAAATATACAGGGAACCAACAGTGAAGGGAAGGAAACCGGGACTCAAATCAACAATTTGGAACAAAAGGAAGATATAAACATTCAACCGGAACAGAACGAAGAAACAAGAATTCAAAAAAATTAGGAGATGCTCAGGAACCTCTGGGACAATTTTAAACATCCCAACATCCAAATCATAGGGGTGTCAGAAGGAGAGAGGAAGAGCAAGAAACTGAAAGCTTATTTGAAAAAATAATGAAAGGAAACTTCCTCAATCTGGCAAAGGAAATAGACATACAAGTACAGGAAACTCAGAGTCCCAAACAAGTTGGATCCAAAGAGGAACACACCAAGACACATCAAATTACCCAAGATTAAAGGTAAGGACAGCATCTTAAAAGCAGCAAGAGTAAAGGAGACAGTTACCCACAAAGGAGTTCCCAGTAGACTATCAGCTGATTTCTCCAAAGAAACCTTGCAAGCAAGAAGGAGCCAGAAAGAATTATTCAGGGTCATGAAAGGCAAGGACTTAAATCCAAGAATACTCTATCCAGCAAAGCTATCATTTAGAATAGAAGGGCAGATGAAGCACTTCCCAGGTAATGTCAAGTTAAGGGAGTTCATCATGTCCAAGTTCTTATATGAAATGTTAAAGGGACTTATCTAAGAAAAAGAAGATGATCAAAAATATGAACAGTAAAATGACAACAAACTCACAACTATCAACAACTAAACCTAAAAACAAAAATACTAAGCAAACAACTAGAACAGGAACAGAATCAGAGATATGGAGATCACATGGAGGGCTATCAGCAGGGAGAGGGAGGAGGGAGAATGGGGGAAAAGGTACAGGGAATAAAAAGCATAAATGTTAGGTACTGAACAGACAGGGGGAGGGTAAGAATAGTATAGGAAATGTTGAAGCCAAACAACTTATATGTATGACTCATGGATATGAAGTAAGGGAGTAGGAATGCTGGAAGGAGTGGTGTGCAGGGCAGAGAGGGATAAGGGGACATAAAAATGGAACAACTGTGAGAGCATAATCAGTAAAATATACTTTAAAAAAAAGAAGTAAACTTCCAACATATAAAATAAGTCATGGAAATGTAATGTACAGCATGGCAACTATCATCAATAATATTGTATCGCATATCTGAAAATTCCTGAGAGTAAATCTTAAAAGTTCTCATCACAAGAATAAAAATTATAACTTTGTTTGTTGGCAGATACATAACTGCAAAGCATAATGCAAGTCATTATGTTGTATACCTGAAAGTAGTATAACATTATATGTCAATTTTACCTCAATTTTTTTAAATGGCACATGGTGACAATTTTTCCTCAAATAAATGTTTAAGAAGTTTTTGAGGCTCTCTTCATTATCTCCCTACACATGCCCATTAAACACACACAACAGGATATAGAGGCTAACAAACAACCTACACTGAAACCTTTATTATTTTTATTACTACCAGTAATAACAGCCCTGGCCTATGTGGCTTGGTTGGGCGTCATCCCGCAAAGTGAAAGGTCTCCAGTTATATCCCTAGTCAGGGTACATTCCTGGTTGCAGGTTAAGTCCCAGTCGGGGGCTGTGTACAAGAAGCAACCGATTGATGTTTCTCTCCCTCTTTCTCCCTCCTTCCTCTCTCTAAAAATAAATTTTAAAATCTAAAAATAATAGTAATCATAATAGTGACGACTAAAATTATGTGCCAGATACTGTGCCATCCACTTTCCATGCATAATTACCTCCTTTAAGCTTTACAATCACCCAGAAAGGTTAAATATTATTATCACCACTTCTAGATTATGAAACTGAAGCTATAAAAAGTTAGTAACAGGTCTAACCTCACCATACCTCATCAAAGAGACTGGTTCTGGCCTTATGATGTCAAAAATAGATATAAAGCTATACCTACCTGAAGATATATCAAATCTCACAGAGTATTTTCTGAAACCTTCCTTTCTAGAAAATGGAGTTAATCTATGCAAAGCAATGGATGAGGAACATGTGTCATCCAGTAAATTTATTATTATCCTTTCCTTTTCCCTAAATAGGGCAGCTTAGTCTCTTTCCCAAATTTACTGCTAAATTACTGTTTCTAACAAGTAAAACCCAAATTGGCAGTTCATTACAATCATATAGGAGCACGGTAAGGTCAGAAGACCAAAGATTTAAGAACCAGAGAAGTTAGGGATCCATTTTGCAGTTCTGCGTTGTTACCAGTTTTGTGGTTTTTACCCTCCAAAAGGGCCTTGGGTTCCTTGTCTGTAAAAAGGACATACCACTTAGGCCCTGTGGAATAATGCTTTTTAAATGCTGGCTCCCTCCCCTTCTATTCTAAAATAAAAGCAAGGTCCATACCTAAGGCAGAACTTCCAATGAAAACTAATCTTTCAAGGGATTCTATAAGCACCATTTCCTAAACTTCACTGGCTGTAGAATATTTACCACAGCATAACAACGTTTAGAAAACACTGACTAAAGTACTTCCATACAGGTTAAAAAAAACACACACTTTTCTTCAGATTCTATGACAGCTCTTTTGGCTCTTCAGTGTTCATTCTAATCTACTCTCTAGTTCCTGCCTTCATTGTGTACAGTTGAGCTACCAAATCAGTGTGCCTGCTAGATGTAAGGCTACTCCAAGGACTTCTGGCCAAGATGGAGGTACAGGTAGACACACTGTGTCTCCTCGCATAACCAAAAGGAGGACAACAATTTAAAAACAAAAAACAACCAGAACTGACAGAAAATTGAACTGTATGAAAGTCTGACAACCAAGGAGTTAAAGAAGACACATTCATCCAGAATGGTAGAAGGGGTGAAGATTGGTAGCTGGGTGGGGAGGACTCCCAGCGAGGCGGTGGCTAGAGGACTGGGACAGGCGAGACGGCAGCAGGCGGAACCAGCGAGGAGGAGGATTGTGGAGCGGAGTGGGCAAGGCAGCAGCTGGCGGACTCAGCAAGGCAGTGCCTGGTGGAGCAGGAAGTCCCACACTGGAGTGCAGATAAACCAGGGGGAACAACTGGAGCCCAACAGAGCCCTGGGGAGTGTAACCCAGGGCTCCAGTGCAGGAAAATAAAGCCTCAAACCACTGATTGAAAACACCTGTGGGGTTAGAGGTGGCAGTGAGACAAACTCCCAGCCTCACAGGAGAGTTCCTTGGAGAGACCCACAGGGTTCTAGAACGTACACAAACCATCCATCCGGTAATCAGCACCAGAAAGGCCCACTTTGCTTGTGGTTAGCAGAGGAAGTGACTGAAATCTGGCAGAGAGCAGAGCAAGCACCATTGTTCCCTCTCGGACTCCTTCCCCACATATCATCACAACACAGCAACATGGGTTGCCCCGCCCCAGTGAATCCCTAAAGCTCCGCCCCTTACTAACAGGCACCCCCATACAAACAAAAAAAATAATGACTGAAATGAAAGAACAGATCAAAGCTCCAGAAAAAATACAACTAAGCGACAAAGAGATAGCCAACGTATCAGATGCACAGTTCAAAACACGGGTAACAGGATGTTCACAGAATTGGTTAAATTTGGTTGCAAAATAGAGGAAAAAATGAAGGCTATGCTAAGAGAAACAAAGGAAAATGTACAGGGAACCAATAGTGATGTGAAGGAAACTGGGATTCAAATCAATGGTGTGGACCAGAAGGAAGAAAGAAACATCCAGCTAGAAAAGAATGAAGAAACAAGAATTCGGAAAAATGAGGAGAGGCTTAGGAACCTCCAGGACATCTTGAAACATTCCAACATCCGAATTATAGGGGTGCCAGAAGGAGAAGAGGAAGAACAAAAAATTGAAAACTTATTTGAACAAATAATGAAGGAGAACTTCCCTAATCTGGCAAAGGAAATAGACTTCCAGGAAGTCCAGGAAGCCCAGAGAGTCCCAAAGAAGTTGGACCCAAGGAGGAACACATCAAGGCACATCACAGTTAGAGTACCCAAGATTAAACAGGAGGAGAGAATCTTAGTAGCAGCAAGAGAAAAGGAGACAGTTACCTACAACGGAGTTCCCGAAAGACTTCCAGCTGATTTCTCAAAAGAAATCTTGCAGGCACGAAGGGGCTGGAAAGAAGTATTCCAAGACATGAAAGGCAAGGACCTACATCCAAGATTACTGTATCCAGCAAAAGCTTTCATTTAGAATGGAAGGGCAGATACAGTGCTTCTCAGCTAAGGTCAAGTTAAAGCAGTTCATCGTCACCAAGCCCTTATTATATGAAATGTTAAAGAGACTTATCTAAGAATAAGATAAAAAATATGAACAGTAAAATGACAGCAAACTCACAATTATTAACAACCACACCTAAAACAAAAACAAAAGCAAACTAAGCAAACAACTAAAACAGGAACAGAATCACAGAAATGGCAATCACATAGAGGGTTATCAACAGGGGAGTGGGAGAGGGAAAGAGGGAGAAAAGGTACAGAGAATAAAGAGCATAAATGGTAGGTAGGAAATAGACAAGGGGAGGGTAAGAATAGTATAGGAAATGTAGAAGCCAAAGAACTCATACCTAGGACCCATGGACATGAACTAAGCGGGGAATGTGGGTGGGAGGAGGTGTGCAGGGCTGAGGGGAGTGAAGGAGAGAAAATGGGACAACTGTGTTAGTATAATCAATAAAGTATATTTAAAAAATAAAAAATAAAACTATTTTGTTCTTTAAAAAAAGAATATTCCATTTACTGAATATTGTACAGTAAAATCAGGCATCTTCTTATAAATGTGGTCTGAAAAACTCAAGTGCATGAAAAACAGAGCTTGTTGTAACAAAATTAACAGAAAACAGTATTTTTCCAGTTACAGAGTAGAAGAGCCTGGGAAAATAAGTTCGTGTTTCACTTTTCGTTTACTGGAATTGCATTAAACAAACCAATTATTACAAACAAAATGTGTACCTGGATTCATCTTCAAAAAATAAGTCAGGGCAGAGGGTAGGATCCAATTATACTGTGTGTGAATTTTGTATTATCACAGAATTTTAACACAAAATCCGACATTTAAAGCATTAATCAATTAAGTACAGTTCCTCAGTGAAAACAGAAAATTTTCTCCAAATCATGAGAATTATAAATCAATCTTTCAAATTAATATTTAACTACTCTCAAAAATTATAAAAATACTTCTTAAAAAGAATAACATAATTATGAACTGATGTATTAAAAGTTGGTCTCTACAGTTAAGATTTAATCTTGTAAGTTTCTGATTTATTTTTCACCATTCAACATTTTTTAAATGACAACTGGATAAAGATGATCTTCATATGTAATAACATAAAGCAATTAACAAAAAATATTGAGACAAGAGACCACAGTTAACAATAAAGATGGAAGCTGAGGAGTCTAACACTTGCCTTAAATCTGGGTTCAAAACTGATACCTTCAAGTCACCGGAGGGAGCAAGGCTCCATTTCTGTACAATCATTCACTTTCTCCTTAGGACAGTAGACTAGTTAAGAATAAGAGCCCTAGCCTAAATTACCTGGGTATACCCATCAAAACCACAAACTCTATTATTTATTTATTTATTTTTAGAGAGAGGGGAAGGGAGGGAGACAGAAAGGGAGAGAAACACCAATGTGTGGTTGCCATTCAAGTGTCCCCCACCAGGGATCTGGCCTGCAACCCAGGCATGTGTGTGACTAGGAATCGAACCAGCAACCCTTTGGTTAACAGGCTGGTACTCAATCCACTGAGCCACACCAGCCAGGGCCACAAACTTTTTCCTAACTTCTGCAACCCTTACTCCTATGGTCTACAACAACAGTTTTAACCTTTTCATTAAAACTTGAGAAAGTTACACAGGGTTCGGTTCTCTCAGGTACGAGGTCTGTCTAGAAGGTACCCAGCCTTGTAATATCAAAAATGGAGACATCTACTGAAGATACAAGAAATAAACATTTTACATAGGACAATGACACCTCAGTACCCTTTAAGGTAGGCACCTTGGGACCTCACACAGTTCTCCCAATCACTATCAGCTGCTCTGTCATATTTTCCTGAATCTCATCTCTTCCCTTTCAAAGGTAATTTTAGTTTTGGGAAAAGCCAGATGTCTCAGGGCACCAAATCTGCACTGTAGAGGGGCTGAGACACCTAAGTGATTTGATGTTTTTCCAAAAAACTATAGGAGACATGATGCACGAGTGGGCACATTGTTGTGATGAAGCTGCCAATCCCCAGTTGCCCACAGCTGCTGCCACCTTCTGAATCATGTGAATAGTTTCTGCTGAGGAATGTTCAAGCTTAACACAAAATTTGATGCAGATTGTTGCGCTACTCACTCAGTTATTTTGAATACGATGGCCATACAGTATATACGCTCACTCAAAGGCTCTACCACCCCTGCTTACTAGTAACAGTGAAGTTGTCATTGTTCACACATACACATTCCAGTCCATTCTCCTTGGCTGCCAGGTTACACTGATATCATGCAAATGTCCTCATTACATTAACAATGGCTGGACTTTTTCCAAATAGACCTCATATATGTGAAAAACAAAAAGATTGTCTTTTTTTTAAACTGAGAGAGTAAAGCCACATTTTTAAACAATATCCTACTTCTAAATACATACGAATGGCTGACAAGCTATGCAATTTATACTGATGCCATATACAGTTGACCCTTGAACAACAGGAGTTTAAGGGCACCAATCCTGTGCAGTAGAAAATCTGCCTATAACTTTTGATTCCCCCAAAACTTAACTACATTTGTCTCTCAGTACTGAGGGTGGTTAGTTCCAGGACTCCCTGTGAATACCAAAAGCCACAGATGCTTACGACCCTTGTATAAGATGATACTGAACAATGCACAGTCAGCTCTCTGCACCCACAGGTTCCCAGATGCAGATCAAAAATAGTTCTCGATTCATGATTGGTTGCATCGTGGATGTGAAAGCCAAAGATATGAAGGAAACACTGGATATGAAAACCAGAGATATTAGGAAATGCTGACTGTATATTTATTGAGATAAAATCCATGTATAAGTGGACCCATGCAGTTCAAACCCCTGTTGTTCAAGGGTCAACTATACAAGAATCTTCTGCCTCTGGGATCTTTGTTTTCAGGACCCCAAAAGTTGGCCCACCTGCTTCTACATTAGAAATCACGACACACACATCCTTTGTTTCTTACTAAGGATTCATTCTCCACTGTAGCAGAAATACAGTATCCAGCAGAAGTAATGCTTGCTTAAGTGTGATTGGTAGGGTAATAATGTAGGTATAATAATTTATAGTTTTAATTTGAACATTTCACCTAAAATGTCATATGGTGTGCTTGAGTGTGATATTGTTATGTTACAGAATCACATACTTATGATTTTGTAATAAAAAGGGGCAATATTTGTGCCAGATCCTGTGTAGTACTAGAACATTTCCTCTATCTTTTGAAAATGCACAGCCATTCTTTAATTTTTCAGAAACTGAGAGGAGGTAAATGCATATATTAACATTAAGGTCTCAAAAGTCTCTCAGTAAATGTTACCACCAATGTTCAATTGAACTAGAATAGAACTATGCTTTCTTCTTCAGTAATTCCTCTTGGATTTCAAGAAGGGCAGAGCAAGCATTTGCCACTTATGGGGAAAATTAAAATAAATATCTTCTATATCTCAGAAGCATGTCCTCAACAAGCAAAACATCTCACAATTGTACTCACAGAAGCAAATACCGTATTTATCCAAATTATCCTAACAACATGACTCCTCAAAACCAAATACAAACAGCAAAATTAAATAGCTATTTAAGAGGTTGGATTATTTAGTAAGAAGACCCGTATTATTTATTAATATTTCTCACTCTCTTGAGAAAGCTCTTAAACTGATATATGCATTTGTACATCCAATAAATTATTATCTTAAGAGACAAAAAAAGAGGTCCTGTAAAACTAAAAGTTTTCATAAATCCCCACAATACAACTCTAAGTATATCCACAATGATAGGGCTGGAGATATCCATATTTAACTATTGCCTGTTTACATTATCTCTTGCAGGGTAAGCTACTTGGTAAAAATAAAGAAATTGATTTGTCAGGTTTCATTGTTCTCAATCTCTCTTCTATACTCTCCAAATAAAATTCTGGAAGGCTTGGAGCAGGTATTGTAGTAGCTGGACAGGTTAAATGTTTCAAAAATACTAATGCTTACCAACCAGTGCAACCTAGCACTTGAGTTCTTTCATTCGTTCAGCTATACCTCCCAAGAGTTCAGAAATACTTGGCACTAAGCACGTAGTATAGTAAGTGTCTATAACTCTGTGTCTCTTTCCCTTTCCTACTACTGCTCCTTCATGTTCAAATAAAAATTCAGGTTTTTAACTCTATAATTTCTTGTATCAAAACTTAAAGGTTCCTAGAAACATCAGTGATAATTTGGTGACCAAGCAACTCTATACCATGTAAACACCAATGTATTCATGCATTCGTTTAATTACCATGACAAACTGCCTTCAACTCAATACTAAATGACCCAATACAAAAAGCACTGTGCTCCACACTGAAAAAAAAAGTACAAGGCTGATGATACATTGCAAAAAATATAAAGCTAAGTAAAATACCTTTTTTGCCATACGGGTCATGGCAGACCGGAAGTATGAGGATAGAGGGTGCTATAGGAATTACAAGTAAGTGAATTTCATGCCTTGGAGTGAGGCATGGAAGACTAAGTGGCTAAGGTTGCATTTGGAACTCTTGAAAGCTGGATATGTCTTTGAAATAGCAAGGGGAGAGACATGTGACAAAGAATAGACTGAAAAGATTCCATCAGGCCCAGACAATCATGACCATGACAACATCTCACAAGCATACTAATAAGAATTTCAACATACATTTTAACAGTTGTGCTAAAATATGGGAGAAAAATCATTACCTCCTATAGCAAGCACCTTTCTGAAGAACATAAATATCTCATCCTCTAATGTGGTACAAAAATTCAAAATAAACTGAAGACATGACTCAAAACAAAGCAATGATACAAACCTATGAAGTGTTTTTAAACCACATACGCTTGAAAATAGACTACATGATTGGACAGACTGGCAATATTACACAATAACTTAATTCCTAGACAGAATTTTAAACCTGTACTGTCCAATAAAATAACCACTAGCAACATGTGGCTACTGAGTATTTAAAATGTGGCTACTCCAATTTAAGACGGGCTCTAAGTGTAAAATACCCACTAGTTGTAAAGATTTAGTAAAAAAAAAAAAAGTAAAATATCTCAATAAATTTCAACAAGATTACATGTTGAAATAATATTTTGAATACAATGGGTTAAATATATTATTAAAATTAAGTTCAACATTTGTTGATTTGTTTATGATGGCCATCCTGACTGGTGTGAGATGGTACCTCATTGTGGTTTTAATTTGCGTCTCTCTGATGGCTAGCGAAGAAAAAAGCAAACAAAATATAACCAGAGACATTGAAGTTAAGAACAATCTAACAATAGCTGGGGGGGAGTGGGGAGGGGACAGTCAGGAGAGGGGATTACAGGAACTACTATAAAGGACACATGGACAAAATCAAGGGGGAGGGTGGAGGTGGGGGAGGGAGGGGGGTTCGGCTGGGGTGGGGTGGAGGGATGGGGAGAAAAGGCAGACAACTGTCATTGAATAACAATAAAAATTTTTTAAAAAATTAAGTTCGCCTGTGACTTTTTACTCTTTTTAATGTGGCTCCTGGAAAATTTAAAATTACATATGTGACTCACATTCGTGGCTTGCATTGTATTTCTACTGAATAAATAGGTTTAAACAGTTGCTTAATATTAACATTATTCAGATTTCTGTACTTGCTTCATATTGTTGCTTTATTTTGGCATTGTAATCACTTGATCACAGTGACCATATTTTGCCATGTATAATGCACACTCACGTTTTTGGGTCAAACTTTCAGGAAAAAAATCTTTCGTTTTAATTTTTAACTCAATTTTTATTTATCTATATTTAGAAACAAAACCGATCATCGTATTCCAGGGTATTATTTTGCATACAGATATCATTATTGCTTTCTAGAGTTGCACTTTTAATGTATAAGAATAAAAGAATTAAAAACATTTATATAGATACAGAATTAGTACTACCCATACATAATACGTATCCTTATTTTTACCTCAAAATTTTGGGCAAAAAGCATGCATTACACATGGCAAAATATGGTAACATCTCAAACTCTATGCCTCAGCACCTAGATAATGAAAAGATGAGATACCCACCAAAAAAGTTCGTCAGCTTCTTAACTACCTACCCTCTTGGAGCAAATGTAGAAAAAACAAGCAACAACTTTTCCAGATACATTTACCAAGTAGTTAATGCTCTGGGCACTGCTGGCTGATATCATTGGATTATGTTAGATAACAATTACTCAATGACACAAAGACATGGGATCTAGGAAATAGGAGAGTGGGCACTACGGAGCAATTAAAGCAATCAGAAGATGACAGCTGTAGAGTGAGACCTGGAGAACCACCAGGCCAGATCCCAGCAGTAGGACAAGGACTCTAGGAAACATGATGTTCCAAGAAAAGAAGAGGTGGTGAGGCAGAATCTAGAGAATGCCTAATAAAATTTAATGAAAAAAAAATCAAAAAACAATCAAAGTTATGATCATTACAAACAGTGCAAGAAAAGGTAAATGGTAACAATAAAGTTTTTTTTTTTTTAATTAAAAGCAAAGAAAAAAAATGTGACTGTCACTTTGGAAACAGTTTGATAGTTCCTTAAAATATCAAACAGAATTACCATACAACCTAGCAATTCTACTACTAGGTATATATACAGAAGATCTGAAAATGTGTCCACACAAAAAATTGTTCACAAATGTTCATTATTCGTACTAGCCAAAAGGAGACAGCAATCCAAATGTTCATCAACTGATGAATGGATAAACAAACAGTGGTATTTCCATATAATGGAATATTATTCAGAGATAAAAAGGAATGAATTACTGATAAATGCTATATCATTAATGAACCTGGAATCCATGGGAAGTAATAAAAGTCAGTCACAAAAGGTCACATATATGATTTCACTTATATGAATGAATAGGAAATGTCTAGAATAGGAAAACCGATAGAAACAAAGAGTAGATTAGTGGTTGCCTAGAGCTGGGAGGAAGAGGAATATGGGGAATGACTGCTAATGGTTTCTTTTAGGGGTAATAAAAAATGTTCTAAAATTAAATTGTTATGGCTGTTGCACTACTAAATATTTTAAAAACCACAGAACTCCATGACTTTAAATGAATATTTTACAGTATGTGAATTATATCTCATTAAAGCTGTTTTGTTTTTTTCAATAAAGCTGTTTTTAAAAAGAAATGTGATCATTGTATACTACTTGCTTCTGCTAAGAATACTGCTTATTATCTACATACTGAGTATTACAGCTTCTAATCTAGATACTGAGTATTTAGTTGAATTATAATTAACATAATGACTTAGGGGTAACTAAAAATAGTGGTAATTATATTAGCATGATAGCAAAAGAGAAATGAGAATGACAATAAATAGTATCTTCCATAATGAAAAGACAATAAATATCTAAAAATAATTTTAAGAAACAAAGAGTATAATTAAAAATATAACAAAAACTACTAGAGAAAGCAGCTCCTGAGAAACAGAACTGGGGGACAGAAGACTAGCTTCCATAAAAAGACTGTACATTATTTGATGTCTTTTAATAATATGAATGTATTACTTTGTAAAAATAAAATTAAAAAATATATATCTAAGGAGTGCTTGTGCTTGGTTTAGGAGCATGAAACTGCATGCTCTTAGAGAGGTAAAGGGCACAGGCTTCACTGACATTGACACACTCTGTACTTCTGCTCTCTCAAGAGAACACGGTTTCTCATCTAAGATGTCAGGAAAATGGAAAGTTAGAGGAAAAAATAAATTACCCTTTGTCTTCTTCTTTACCATAAAACAACTACTTCCAGCAAAAACATCTACTTAACAACAAAAAAAAATTACTTAAAACTACATATCATTTTTCAAATACACAGTGGGAAGTATTTTAAATGTACTACTAAGTGTTCATTGCTTATGACTACTAGCAGTTTACCTCTTTTTGCCATGAGAAGGATCCTCTCAACTTCGCTCTTACTCTCTATCTAATGCACATTCAGAAAAATATGGGTTTAATAATCTAAAACATTTAGATTTAGTGATGAAAAAGAGCAATTTTCTAGAGTAATTGATTTAAATAGTTTTAATTCTAGCATTCTTATGTTAAAGCCAGTGTTAATTTAGGTATGTATGCAGAAAATATAATTCCAGATTAGAAGTAACCTGTAAACATTCAGATTATCTGTGGAAGGATATATAAGAACTTGGAATGCCAACTGTCTCCAAGAAAGGGAGCTGGTAGTTTTAGAGCAAGAGCAGATGAAGACATTACTGAATAACTTTTAAATTTTGAATCGTGTGAGTAAATTCTATTTCTTAGAGCAAAAATATGAGGTCTGCCCAGAAGGTATCCAGGCGTGTAATATGAAAAATAGAAACATTTATCAAAGAAGATACAAAATACAAGAAATATTGTACATCAGACAATGATGCCTCAGTCACCTTCAAAGTAGCCACCTTGGGACCTCACACAGTTCTCCCAATTGCCATCAGCTGCCCCATCATATTGTCCTGAATCTCATCAACAGTCTGAAATCTCTTCCATTTCAAAGGTGATTTTAGTTATAGCAAAATCTAATGCAGATCACGGCTCTACTCGCCCATTTTGAATGCGATGGCCACATAGTACACACGCTCAATCAACAGCTCACTCAGTCATCACTGTTCACGCATGCACATTCCAGTCCATTCTTCTTGGCTGCCAGGTGTCATGGATGTTGTGCAAACCGTTCTCATTATATTAACAATGGCTGGACTTCTTCCAGACAGACCTCATATATAAATAAGTATGTAACTTTATTATACAGCATCCAATACCATATTTTGCCGTGTATAATGCACACCTTTTGCCCAAAATTCTGAAGGAAAAATAAGGATGCGTATTATACATAGGTGTAATGATCACATGCAATGGGTATAATAATCCTATGTATGATGTGTACAAAATGTGGGTGCACATTATACACGGGATTGCATTATATGCTACAAAATATGGTATTTGGTGATTGTTATTATGTATATTATATAAATTTGATATATTGATACATATATACATGCAATTATATATTAAAATTAAACCCTACCAACTCAAAAAGCCCCTCTTCCTTTCAGAGTTGAAATCATGTGTATAGTATCAAAGCTCTGAAATGCCAACAGAACAGCAAATGAAGTATAATATAATCAAGTCTTATGACAGGTATAACTTCAGTACCTCCAAACAGTCAGGTACTGTCCTCTACAAATTCAAATCTAAGAGCAGTAATTTGACTCAGCTCAATAAACTTCAACACAAGTCATGAAGACAGTGGTTAATTTAAATGAACTACCTGATTTTAAGTAATAAGGGGAAGTGGAGGGAGACACATTTTTTAAAAATAAGTTAGCCTTCTTCAGAAAATTGAAAATACAACTTTTTTAGTTAAATTAGACAATTAAACCCCTCAGAATTTCTTAAACCTCCAAAAGAGAAAAAAGTACTTTGTCATTATTGTCCTTTTACTTCAGATCAACAGTTAAGATACGCACCTTTTCAATTCTCATTACATAGGCCATATGTGTACTGGTAGTTGCTCTCTAATGGCTGACCATAATTCGTAAGAAAGCTTAAATAACTCCATGCAGTGCCTTCAAGTATTCCACAAACAGAAAATATGGACAGGTAAAAATCCAAAGAAAGACTCCATATATGCCACAGAAGAAAAAATAAGACAATAAATGTTAATTCAGATAAAATGCTGTATCTGGGTAATAAATACAGATGGACAATGGAAGAGTTGGAGACAATATTCTGGGCCAGCGTACTGAAGATTTTAGTACAGTTATCCAAATCACTGAAATTCAACTAGAGTTGGTCAACCAGAGATGAGATGACCCAGTTCTCTTCCTCATCACTTCAGTGACCTACAAATTTAGAGACTGTTTAATGTAATGAGAAGATATTACAGAACCCCATCTAGCCAGAAGAGACTTTCCTGACTCCTGCCCTTTTAAGAGTGAAGTATATAAATTAACCTTCTCTAGGTCAATATTTTGAATAATTATCAGAGTATTTCCCCAGGAGTTGTGTGAGCCTATACTCAGGAATCCCAATATGCTTGTTGTCCTGAATTTTTGGCCCATTCTTTCTGGTAGGTGTAAAAACCTTAATATTGATACCCACTTATCCCCTTCTAATTTGCAGATTAGAGAACCAGGCAACTTAATGAAGTAGAAGTATGTGTTAAATAATAATAAAAAGGTTTAAATATTAAATAGGTCTTGGCCAGGTAGCCCAGTCGATTAGAATGTCGTTCCAATGCACCAAGGTTGTAGAGTTTGATCCCCAGTCTGGGCACATACAAGAATCAACCAATGAATGCATGACAAGTGAACAACAAAATCAATGTTTCTGTCTGTCTGTCTGCCTGTCTCTCTCTTTCTCCCTTCCTCTCTCTCTAAAATCAGTAAATAAAAGTATGTTTTTAAAAAGAAGTTTAAATAAAAGGCTAAAAACCAACCTATGTGCAAAATGTATGCACCACTTGGGGATTTCAGCTGCTCAGGAGCCTTTTTGGCTTATTTCCTGATTCCCAAAAGGTGATATTCCAAATAACCCAATTCTAAATCCACACTGATACATAGCTATCATTCTTTTTTAAAAAACAACAAAAATAAACAAACAAAAAATCCTAAAGGCTCACAGTTCCAGACCTAACAATTATCTGATACTCGACTAATTCATTGGTCGTGCATATATAACAGAAAAAACAAAAACAAAAGCTTTCATGAAGTTTGCTGTTAATTATTAAAAGGAGGAATAGAAAGGAGTCTTAAAACACTATACAACCTAACAAGAAGAGATGGAGAGAAACAATCCTTAAAAATGGCTAATTTGGAGACTAACATTCTAATATTACCTGGAAATATAAATAAATACATACATACATACACCAGATTAACTTCCAAACAATCTACTTTTCAAGTACTCTTCAATAAAAACCAGTGCTGTGAATGAACATTGAACAAAGAAAAGCATATATTACTTTTCTTTTTGTGCTGCCACAGCCCTAATATTCTCATTTTCAATGTTCGTCTTAAGTTTTCCCTGAAATCTTAAAATAATTGAGGATTTCTTCCAATGGAACTGTAAGTATTTAAGTGCTGTAACTGCTAACATGCAAACCTGAAACTAATTTCAAAAGGAAAAGTCTTGCATAGTCACTGCTAAATTATCAATGAAAAGACTACCCTAAAAGTAAAAGGCATTTTAGCTTATCTCTTCAATCCTAGTGTTAAGATAATAGCAATCCACACAAATAACACATAACACACAAATAAAGAGCAGGGGCTCTAGAATCAGAATGCCTGGGTTTAAATTCTAACAGAGCAACTTCTCGGCCAGGTAGACCATGGACAAGTTGCTTCACCTTTCCAATTCTCATTTACCTCACCTATAAAGTGGGGATAATAATAGTATTAGCTACTTTGTAGAACTGTTGTAATGATTAAACAAGATATTGCAGGAGAAGAACTTGGCAAAGCACTTAGTACATAATAAGTACTCAATAGGCATGTTGCATGTCAATCACATTATTATTAATTTACTTTAATGTACTTTAATACTTTCTATTAAAGTAACCTATTTATTTTTAGCTTTCTAAGCCAAGGATTTCAACACAATATAATTAATGGTAATGCAAAAATGCAGTGGTAATGTTACTGCTTTGCACCAATGTTACTAATATTTTTGTCTGTGTACCCACCACCTCTCTGGTTTTAGAGCATGCCTAGCCGATCCTAAACCTGTAAATTCATCTAAATTATACCATCACCTAAAATACAAGTTTCTAGAGAAACAGTTACTCCTTTGTCAGAAATGTTCACTTTTTATTATTAAACGGATTTGAAAGGACAATCAAGAAATTAACCACTCAAGACTATGTTAATGAGGGAACACATTAAGGATTTGCATCTGTGCCATTGTTGGGCAGGGTACCCTGGAGACGAAAGGAAAACTGGTCTAGCAGAATTAGTTACAAAAAAATGCATCATTTTGCCTCAATCTGATCAAATAGAAATGCTTCTAAGAAAACTATTCAATACAAAAGTATAAGACTGAACTATTTACAAATTTTTAACTTGCATACCGTAAACCTTTCTCCCCAAAACACAAGCAAAGTGGGAAGGGGAACTGTAAACTAGACTCCAGATCAACCAAGTTTTATCTTTATATCTTGTACCAAATACATTACAGAAACAAGATATACTGACGTTACTTACTGAATGTCCATTATTTGCTGAATATTAACTCATTTTCAAAAAACAAGAATAAAAACTCAATAATAAAGAAAATAGAATGATATCACTTTAGTATATCAACTTAATGGTAGGAAACTTTTGGGAATACAAATTGTCTTTAACTCAACTGTATGTTTTTCCTTACTGTTCTATACACACAGATCTTTATATAAATATATATTTCTACATCACATTCAACCAATTTCAAGACATTTATACAATCAAGGAAGATTTGTGCCACTCAAGATAGGAACAAAGATTGTAATTTCTACTTTAAAACCAATGAACCATGAAAATACTTCTATACTTGAAATCATGAAAGATTCCTTTTTCACACACCCCCTTGAAGAAAAAAAAAACAAACTAGAAAATGATGCTAAACATTCCAATAAATTCATTTACTCATGGTGATTATGTTCTTACTACTACAATACAATATCTGGGAAATCAGGTTGGTCCTGTTAGTACTGGCATCTACTCCTGTCACACCCATGTGATCTGCCCCTCCATTCTCCATTGTAGGGTGGAGCATCATAAAAGATACCACAATCTCACAGCCGGCCCATTACCATCCCTGTCTCACAATCCCATGAGTCTTATTAAAAAATAAGCACACCAGCACTCAAACAAATGCATATTAAAAAGTGTGGCACTGTGGCACCAGTGTCAGCACATGCATGTTTCACACATAGCCTTCTCTATACATTGAGCGCACACTTAATCAGTCTGGGAAAACAAGAGTTCCCCCAACTCAGAATCTGCTGACACTTACAAAAAAACTCTGCAAACTTCTCCAAAACAGTACCTCACACCTACAATTCAAGTCCAAAACAAGGGGAAGAAAGCACAGGATGCAAGCACTAATTTTCAGTTGAACCATTCCAGTGAAATGAGATGTCACCTCACTTTCTAAATGCAATTCCCAATTGGCCATAAACTGATCTGTGAATCTCTGGGTTCCCATCTTTAGTTGTCCACAGGTGCATGCAACAAGAGAAGATGTAATTCTTATATGCAAGTCTTAGTGTTTTGAAAAGTCTGGTTGGGAAAGAAATAAAAATAAGATTCTAGTTTTCAGTTTCACACATGAACTTACTCCCACATCAACATGGATAGTCTAGAAATTGGCTAAATTCTAATAACCTAATTTTTGGATGTCACAAAGAGATTATTATGCTTCCTTGGGAATAGAGGAACTCTAAGTTGCCACCTACTCTTTGGTTTTAAGCACCATATGACTAAACACACAAAATACACAAATACCATTAATCATTGTCTAAAAAAAAATTGATCTAAAAACGTTTTATATGAGGAAATAATACTCCACTTAGTTTCTTCTTTCCAAATGTTTTAAGACTAGACAAGTAGCTGAATTTTTACCAACAGTATACCAAAGAGAGTTATTAGTATCATTTTAACCAAAATCACCAGACAGTCCTTTATTTCCTCTATTTTGAGTACAGTATCAATAATTTCACAGAAAGAACTCTATAGCCATTAACATTTATTTAATAACATCTGAATCTGGACATAAACAAAAAAGAAATGTTGGCTTCACCGTAGTAAACAAAAAGAAATATTTCAAATATACTGTTTAAAGTTGTGATGAATACTTAACAAAAAAGTCAAAGACTACTTGTTTTAAAATCAACTTTTAATTTCTGCTGAACCCTTCACAAACCAAGTGAAGGTTGCTATTATCATTACCACTATTTTTAATGTGAGGTTTACCTGAGAATAATCGTATTTATGAAAAACAGACTTTAAGTTATACCAAAGATTAAAGGCTGTATATCTGAAATTTTTAAATCAGTTTAGTGCAAAAAATGGTTTTCATTGTTTCTGAATAAACAACCATGGAATATTATAACTAGGTTCCAAGTGTGAAGCTCTTTAATCTACATAAAAAGTTATTTTCTTCTTTAGAATTTAATGGAAAGCATTTAAATGAAAACCTTTAGTTTACTACTTCCAAAAATAATCTGACATTTTTAGGCATAGAAAAATTAGAAACTGTGCAAATAATAGGCTGAAAAGTTAAATATCATTGCCAGTAACCAATTGCTGTCTGCTGAATTTCAAGGGAACCTACTGTGTATAAAATTTTTAAAAAGTGAACTCATCTACCCTCTCATCTCAGCACTTTCTCAACTTTCCCATTACAATCAACAATATAATTTGCAGTCAAGTCTTCCAGACCAATAACATCAGAATTTATTTTTAACTCCTGACTCCTTCCCAAGTACTCCCCTTCAATCCAATCCAAAGTCCTGCCAGTTTTTCATTCACACTGTTCTCTTAACGTGTATTCTTTTCAGCCCATTTTCACATTCTACTTTATATTCCCTCATGATTCACAACACATCTTACTATCTCCCTAAAAGGGCTCTAATTGCTCTAACTCTAATCCATCAACTCAGCTGCCCAAATCATCTTCAAATATCGTGGTTCAGCCATCTACAGTAAATTCTAATCTCTCTTGAATCTCAAACTCTTACAGGTCCCCTCTACCCTCCATCTGCTGATGTTTTATTTCTCAAATTCTATCTCTCATTTTCCTGTTAGGCTCCTTTAATTCAGATTTACCAACTTGCTTGGTAAATACAAAAATCATTTTTCCCTATTGTACAAAACTCACCATCTCTGTGCCTCTGTCCATTCTTGCCATCTAAGAATCCTTGATGCTTCTCTACCAAATCCAAGTTATTGCCTCCTTTAACACCTGTCTTTAAACACACCTCTGCCGAAAGTCTTCCCTCTCCAACCCATTTACCTTACCCCTTTATTCTTTGTCCTTCTGAACAAGGCATTGTATTTGTATTCATAATCTTACAGTCATCTTGGTATTGTCTTCATATTTTTGTCCCCAAAGCCCCCTGTACTAACAAATGGTGAGCTTTTGAGACCAAGGATTACAATTTCTTATGGATCTCTCTTTTGAACAGGGGTCCCTTAGAACACTAGAACTCTAACAAATATTTAACAATTCCCCTTTCTTCTAAAATGTCCTTAAAGTCAAGGTTGTCAAATACAAATAGCATTGAACTCCAACTTTTTTTAAATGTTAAGTTTGCCTATATGGTAATAGAAAATTAAACATTTTAACCTATACACTTTACAAAGTCAACATCCATACTATGAAAAATTAAGGAGTCATTTTCAAAAAAAATCCTGGGGAAAAAAGAAGAGTCAAAAATTTAACATTATAAGCTATTTTATTTTGCTCTCTGGAGTAGATCTAATAAATTAATTACCCAAAATTGATTTCGAGTGGTTTTTAAACTATATTACCAAGATGAAAAAATAAACACTTCAGTACCACAAGAGGCTCTTAAGTAGCTATTATATGATTTGCTTCATCATTGCTGAAAATTACCCCAGAATTTTAAAATATTCCATTCAAATGACCCCATGAAATGCTTAGATAGCTTGACCCTTCCCTGAAAGATGCATCATCAGCTTCCCTCTTCACATACTCTGCACTCCATACTAGTCACCCCACCCTCCCCCCAAAAATTAACTTTCAAAAATAATCTCCCATTCAGTCATTACCTTAGACTACCCTGTTTCAAGTAAGTGCCAAAAGACATCATGAATTGAAATCCCGAGTTAAAGTCATTTTATGTTGCTTAAGAATCAATTCAATTTTACATAACAGCATATACTTAAAAAAAATCTGAGTTCTTCAGTTCTCTTCTTCTAGGCAACAAAATAGTTTTTCTTTGCCTTCATCATGCACCCGTCTCATGGAATAAGAAAATACAAGTTTTGTCAAATTCTGGAAGTATGTTTAAACAAACTGTCATTAAGTAGCACACAAATAGATCCACAGAGATACAATAAAACACTGGATACTTAGTATGCCAAACATCTCAAGAACACAGACTTTTCAGCACAAATGTGGGACAAGGGTACACTCTAGCCACAACCCTGAACACAACCCAAATATCCCTACAATATCCAGGGCCCCACAGCTTTCTGCAAAACCTATGATGGAAAAGTCTAAATCAATATTCTCACAACTAAATCCATAGTTTTATCTAAATGTGACAAGAAACCAATGCAAGAGTATTTTTAATTATTCTAAGAAGGGACCCCCTGACCTCTAGATCATTTAACAAGTACGGAATGCAATGGCACCCCAGAATTAAACTTAAATGACAAGTCAATAACAACATTCAACTTAGCATTTGGCAACATGACAATACAAATCTCAATAAAAAAATTGTACTTACTTCCAAGTTACCTTTTGATTAAGCATTATATAGTGGTAGACTGGTAATGTCAAAACGACAAGGTTCAAAGACAACACATTAAACCACTTATCCAATTTTAAACAATGCATGTAGAGATACTACTGCGACTGGGTATCAGCAGCTCCCACCAGCCCCCTTGTAAAGGGAAGGAATCAATGTTTGCCTCCCAGTGCGAACGCTGGTTACTAAGCAAGTTCATCTCAGGATTAAGAACAAATACTTCGTACAGTCAGTCATACAAGCAAAAAAGAAATGTTAAAAGACTAACACTAAGTCTCTCTATTAAGCATACAAAACTGTAACCTCTGAGACCTGAGCTAATTAAAGCAGCTCTCCACAAATATCCCTCATTCCAAAAGACATAAACTAAGCAAACATACATAATGGTTTATGAATCAAGTCTTGTCCTCTTATCCAAAAGGATGAGCAAGTAAACACTTCCATCACTATTTTAATACTCAAACACTTAATAAAGCTACCAAAGGCAAGAAAAGAAGTTTCAAACCAAACAAATCATATTATCTCAATTCAAGGTTAATGAGACCGGTGGAGGGTGTATGTGGGAGGAGAAAAGAGGGAGCTGTCTCATCCTTGACTAAAGACAGGTTTTTGCCTATTTCCATTACCTCTGACTGTTGTATCAGAAGGCCTAAGATTTTAAGATCCTGGGATTTCAAGGTTTCTTATTTTAAGATGAGGTGGAGAAGGGGTGTAAAATAAAATCAATACTCACTGCTAACTTTCATGCTGCCAAAAGCTGAAGGCTGCTGCACTGGCTTGCAGCTCTCCGCAAAAGAGGTGGTTCTGGGCCGCCCTGACATGATTACTCTCTTCCTGAATCACCCTCTTTTCCTTTCTTCCTCCTTTTCTTCCTTTTGTTTTATGTTGGGGCGTTAGGTTAGTGACAAATGCAGCATTAAGTTCTCCCACAAGAAAAAGACTTCGTACTCTTGGCTTTTTACTCCTTTTGTATATACATTAAAAAAAAAAAAAAAAACAAGCGATGTGTTTCTTCTTCAAGACTGATCAGTATGGGTATTTAACATATAGATGATTTGGACCTGGGGGAAAAAAATACAATTCTTTCCCCTCCCTTTTCTTGGAGGGGAAAAAAGGAAGGGAGGAAAATCCTAAAAATATATATATCACAAGAAATGGGGTAAATACTTGATTGAAAATAAGTACTCTGAATATTGTTATTTTCCTCGGGGATTTTTTTTCCGAGTCAATGAAGAAGGGAAGCGGCGGAAGGATCACGAGTCTCACGCTTGAAAAGAAGGGGGATGGGAAGGAGGGAGGGAGAGGGAGGGGGTGGCCCGGAGATGCGACGGGAAATGCTGCGGCTCGGGCAGCGGCGGGATCCGGAGGGCTGAAGGCGGGGGCCCGGCGAACTGGAAGGTGGTGGAGTCGCGACTCAGTCAGAGGCGGGCGGTGTCGGCGGCTCCTCTCCTCATTGCGCCAGGAGCAGCTGCAGGCGGCGGCTGTATCCAGCGGCCATGGCGGCGGCGGTGGCGGAGGTAGCTCCCTTCAGACCCCAAGCAGCGGCTCCTCGACTGCTCCCCATACGCCGGGGACATGGGAACCCAGCAACCGCTTCCGTCCCTCGGGGCCCCCTCCCCCGTCCACCGGACCAGCGCGGCCGCCCTCCTGGCCTCTGCTCGGTGCCCGCTCAGGAAGTGTCCGCGCTTTGCCCCCAGCCCGGAGTCCTGTCAGCGTCTAAGGGGCCGGCTCCTCCTTGCTTCCTTCCTTCCTTTGTCACTCGGCCCGGACGGCGACGGCGGCAGCACAATCCCGCATTCGCCCGGGTCAGGGGCTGCTCTGTGTGAGGAGCACGGTCTGCGCAGCCGCTTAGCTCTTCCCCACCCCTCCTCCCCCCTCCTACTCTTCCTCCGCCTTCTTCCTCCCCCACCCGTCTTACACCGCCCAGCGCCCCGCCCGCGTAACAGGCGTCTGGGAATCGCCGGCCGAACCCCGCGCCGGTCCGCTTCAGTTGGGGAGCCGAAGCCCGAGCTGAGCCAATCACAGACGTCGTTTGTTAGCTGCTTGTCCCGGAAAAAGCCGATCGACCTAAGGAACCAATTAGAATGTGTCGCTGGAAATCTACGCCCAAAGAGCGAAAACTACCGAAGATGCCCGAACGACAAGGTGGGTTCGCCTTATTCTGTGGATGGCTAAAGGAGAAATTCGACGATGATAACAGTGGCCAATCAGCGTCGCCGGCCCTCAATAAAAACGCTTGAAGCGTTAAGGACGGTGAAACTCTGGGGTCGCTGGTGAAACGGCACGGCTGGGCCCCGCGGCCGCTTTGTAATTGGCCCAAAACTCCGCTGGGAGTGTATCTCTGTCGGTGATTGGTAAATGGAA